>NC_056725.1:190579442-190879442 GCF_019279795.1 Protopterus annectens | reverse complement strand
ATGATATCAGGTGTGAAGTCACTAAATGATGACTGCACCTCTTAGTGCAAGACATCTGAAAAACCCTGACATACATGGGGGACAGAGGGCCAAAAATAGGGACATATCTTAAATAATGGTGTTATAAACTGAAAAAGTTGCTGGAGTTACAGGGTTTGTTATAACATAACTTTTCTGAAGGATATGAAGTCTGAAACACAAATGGATGTCATAATTTAGTGACTTCAATCCTAAGATTATCCTACTGATTTGCCAAAAACAAAAATTGTCTGAGGAACAGACCAAACATAAGAGGCAAACCTCTGGACATTTTGCAGAAGTCTGTACAGTTGAGAGATATGTCATATACATATCACTGTCGGCCTTCAAATCACATGGAAAATGCATGTCCAGACAAACCCTGTTAATCTAGCAATTTCCTAACTATATAACACCAGTACCTACACTCTGTCCATAATTCTAGAACTGTCTCCCCCAGTTTGTTGGGCTTTCTCCACATTTCTTGTTCTAAGAGGTATTTCCACCCACTCTCTGTGATGCTGTAGCTCCCACACCTACATAATGTCCTCCTCACAGGCAAGGAAAAGGGGCAAGGCCCACATGAAGGACTTAATTATAGCAGTGTGTTGCCATGCCATTGGCTAATGGAAAGACAACACAGCTGTTCTGGATGCAATTAGCAACTGAGAGACATCAACTGGTGCACAGGCCATCAGCTGCTCATGAGTATTACCTACAAAAGGCAAGCTGCTGCCTATGCAAAACAGGTCTGAACCTTTCTACATAAAGAAAGACTGCAACTACAGAACCTACACATCTGCATTACTGTGAGAAAACTCTGCACCACTATAACAGGTATGTCAAACAATTAAGCATGTAATAGAATTCAGAAGGGAAGATGCAAGAATGGAAAATAGGAAGTTAAACAATAGGTCTCAACAAGACTTGCTGTCCAGATGTTTTGTTCTAACAGGTTGAGAGGTATGACTGAGCTGTATATCAAGTATTATCTGTGCACATGTATGTAGTAATAAGAAGCTGGAAGCTCCAAACATACAGACACGAGTTACAAAACATCAGGTACATATGCTGTACTTGTTTTACAAATGTGTACTCTTAGTTTCAGTGCATCAAACAGACATAAATGTCTAATAAATGCAGGTTGTTGTATTGCCTCGAAACGGAAATAATTAGCAGTTTGATGATAATTACTAGGGTTGAAATTGGAAAAGTGTTTAATTGTGTCATGACTTTGTGTCCAAGCCTAACACCAAACATCTATATGAGCACCTACATAGCTGTATGGACTCATCAGTACCTGACTGGACAGAAATCATCTCCCCCAAGGTAGAGTACACATCTGTGGTGGACAGCAGCAATACACAAACTCCATAATAGGTGGATATATTGGCTGTATGGGGTCAAGAAGGCGCAGGTGCCAAATTGGAAGAAATCTCATCCTTGTCTGAACAAGCATATAAGGTCACAGGTGAATTACTGTAAGGCTAACTTTGAGTGCAAATTGGACACATCTACCAAGGCCAATCACAAGGCCTTCTTCACATAATATGTCTGCAATCACAGAGGCAACACCCACATCTGCTCTATACTGGTAGTCAATAACACCACATACACATATGCCATAGATATAGCCAACCTGCTGCAGACAGGTTAAGTGAAAACCTCACCCCCTGTCCTCCCATCAGTAAAGGAGGACATGCACAGCACCTGCCCCCCCTCATCATCAGGGAGAAGGTCCGTAATGCCCTTTCAAGGGCAACAAACTGAAGTCCCTATGGGACCTGATCCCATCCCTGGCTGCATCCTACATGAACTCAGGCATGAGCTCTCATCTCCATTTCACACTATAGCCAACCAAAACCTGAGCACCAGTATTATCCCATCTTCCTGGAAGACAGACGCTGTCACCCCCTCCACAAAGGAGGAGCATCCACTGACCCAGCCAATCATATGCACATCAGCCTAACTAGCCTGATCTGCAAGACCATGGAAGGCAGTATCAAGGACTTTATAAACAGGGACATTGGCAACCTCAGAATGCTTGAGCCAATGCAGTTTGGTATTGTCAAAGAAGGATGAGGCCTGTTAAACCCAGTCGACTGCCTTGAAGTGGTCAAAAAACACATGGACAAGGGGAAGATGGTGCACACTGCCTACCTTCACCTACCCAAAGCCTCTGACAATAATCCCCAGTCAGCCATAATACATAAGCCTACACAGCTAGGCATCAATCTTAATGTTACTAGATGGGTAACTAACTGGCTCAATGTTAGTACCCACTCAGTCAAAGTAGTTGAAGCCACCCCTAGTGGTAGACCCTTTAAAAGTGGTGTACCTCAAGGATCTGTCTGGGGGCCTCTACTGTTTCAGATATACTGTTCTGAGGTACGAGACAAAACAAGTGGTCTGTGGCTGACCAGGTGTATAGCTGACTGCAGGCTGGCCACGGTCTTACATCACCCTAGTGATTTCAGCATCCTCCAAGAGGCTCTTACACAAATTAATGACTGGTGCCAGAAGTATTGCCTCACACTGAATGCCAGGGAATGCATGATCATCATCCCTGTTGTGGTAGATGCCATCCACACTAGTTATGACAGCAATAACAATGTACTGAACTTGCATTCAGGTGTGAGGCAACTTATGCAACAAGGTTGACAGCAACCTGACAGTTTCTCACCACTTTGGCAACATTGTACAGAAGGTTGTCTACATGCCACTTCACAAATAAGGGTATGTCATCCAGGAACCAGGAGGCCATAGCATCCCTGTACTCCTCCCATATCAGACCCATGGCTCATTTGACATGTACCTTGCCAAACACATGCAGTGGTTGCAGAGACCACAGATGTTCCTGACCAGGAAAATCCAGGGTCTGCAACACCTATCCTATAAAGATAGGCTGAAAGCCCTGTTGCTCTACTCAGTCTCATGCAGAGTGATCATAGGTGATGTGTGTCTGGCTAACAAGGCCACTCCCAAAGTAGCCTTAATGGAGTTTATGCATATCCATAAGACTAACCCCATTTGCACAACCCGCATGTAAGGCCCTCACCTGGTCTTTGACATGAATAGTACTTGTTGGTGGAATAGGTTTGTGTCTCAAACAATACACTGTCTGTAAAATACAGGCCCTCCCCATGTCTAGCAGAGTACCTCTCTAGCCTTCTTCAAGAAGAAGCTAGATGACTGCATGGGAAACACAAAAGACATCCCTGGGATCCCACCTGTGTCCAAGCTGGACAAAGGAAACAGGTACTGACTTTGAAGGGACATGGGCAAACATTTGGGCTAGGCTTATGAGGACATCTGGGCCAATAGCCTACTATCATCCTCCTTTATTAGTTATTGTCACATATTGTTACACCTTGTCATTGTGTCTGGTCTGTATCACACTAAGTCAGCTCTTAAAGTACTTGCATATGCACATGGTGACACTGTATAGCTCACTCCAATAGCCTTGGTCTTGGTCACACTTACCATTTTGCTAAAAGGCACATCACACAATAGGATTTGTCTCCCTTTGTTGAGGGCAGTACAGTAGCTGTTACAGAGATGGACAGTGGCAGTCAGAACTGTAATTGTACTTTAATGGGTGTGTACTTCTCATCCTGCCATTGTGTACATCCCTCACTGGTGGTAGAGGTGAGTATTCTGGCCCCTGATGATTGGGCCAGTGCAGGGGTGACACACTGACAGTATGTACTGGTGGATACAGATGGCATATCACATCATGCACCATCATTGAGCCCTTCTCAGTCTGACAATGTCATACAGGGAATTTCACAGATTTTCCAGGTCTCCTTGACCATTCCTGACATACTCTGCCTAGGTGAGTGTGTACTCCACACCTGTATCTGATTGTCTCACACCTATGGCTGGCATACTTGGTGACCCCTACAGCAGGATAGCAAGTTATAGGTAGTAGTAGCGGGTGGATACTGGCACTGGGTAAGCAGCAGTGCATACATACTGAGCATACAATGTAAGGGAATGGCTACAGTATCAGATACCCAGGTACCATCACTGTGCCCCCAGGTGTCTGGCATGCCACAGACACATTCCCCACACTAAGTGGACAAACATCATGTATTGTTCGACTGGTGTGCGGAAATACACATTTGTCTGGCAGTGAGGTCTACACCTCTCAGGCACATGTACGCATTCCACAAACATCTTGGTGCTAAAGATGTCAGACACCTATGAGGAGGTCACCCTACAACACATATGCACTGATCTCAGTTATGGTGTAGCTCAGATGTTCCTGGAATGTCCACATGCACCTGTAGGAGCACTCACCTATTTGTGGGATGTAGGCCTGAATACATGATACTCTAATGCTGCCCATAGGGGACAGCCAGCAGTCGATGGCACTGATGTGTGTGGACACATAACAACACAGTCTGTCACAGCAGACAGGCCACGTATGGTATTCCCCGTACCATACCAGGGTACTAGGCTGTGGGCCCTGAGCAGCCATATCCCTAGGCCACATGTTAGCCCATGTTGCTGGAGCCATATCAGACTCCAAACCAGTTACAAATGGTGTCCCACAAGGCTCAGTCCTGGGACCTCTCTTGTTCGGTATATATTTCTCGGAGGTACAGGCCAACACGGAAGGACTGTGGCTGACCAAGTTCGCATATGACTGCAAACTGGGTGCCATAATCGACTCTCCAGCCACTTATGGTATTCCCCGTACCATACCAGGGTACTAGGCTGTGGGCCCTGAGCAGCCATATCCCTAGGCCACATATTAGCCCATGTTGCTGGAGCCATGTCAGACTCCAAACCAGTTACAAATGGCGTCCCACAAGGCTCAGTCCTGGGACCTCTCTTGTTTGGTATATATTTCTCGCAGGTACAGGCCAACACGGAAGGACTGTGGCTGACCAAGTTCGCAGATGACTGCAAACTGGGCGCCATAATCGACTCTCCAGCCGACACAAGCATCCTCCAAAAGGGCCTCATAGAAACAGACAACTGATGCCAGAGCCATGGCCTCAAGCTAAACACCAAAAAGTGTATAGTCCTCCCCTTTGACAAAAACAAAGTGCCCACAAATTACCACATAGGTGGCAATCCATTAAGTACGAAAGAAGTAATTAGGGACCTGGGGACCCAAGCAGATAGCAATCACTCATTTGACAACCACGTGGCCAAAGTGGTTAGAAAAACATTTTATATAGCCCACCTAATCATGAAGGTATTCACATCTAGATCAGGGGAGGTCATTGTGCCTCTTTACTCATCCCTCATCAAGCCCATAATTGAGTACAATGCCCCTTTTGGGATGTACCTTACCAGACACCTGCAGCAACTGGAAAGAACCCAAAAGTACCTCACCAAGAGGATCAAAGGGCTCAAACAGATGCCATATGCTGCCCGGTTAAAGAAACACACGCGCACACACACGCACATACATGCACACACACACACACACACACACACACACACACACACACACACACACATTCATGGCCTGCCCCTGCATATAGCCGAACTTGTACTGGCCCAGTTTTACAAATGATACTGCTAGATACATAACAGAAACACCACAGAGGTAATGTACTGTTGCAGTGTAAGCCAGTACTATTAAAGGGAGTGACAATTGCAGGGGCTGTTAGGATTGCCAATGGCGGGTTCAGAGGCCCTTAACCTGGTAGAGCCACCTGAAACACACACACACACTGCTGCATGGGGACATGTATTGAAACACACATGCACACAGAGTTGACACTTCCCATATTAGTTGTCCCACCTATTTATGTACAATACACAGTGATATGACTATTGCATGCACCATAGTGCTTTTGTGCTAGAAGCTGTGTGATTGTGCTTGAAAGGTGGATGACATCTGTAGGGGCTGAAACTAGGTTGGCAATGGGGGAGTTCACAGGGTGGAAGAGGCATAGAAAATGGTTTAACCATCGCATACACACAGTAAAGCCAGCCACTGGGGATAAGCATATAGAAACACATACACAGTTGCTAATAGATTACTAACCCTACATATCTGCTTGTCAGTACTATAGTGCTACGTACACATTACATGCACCACAGAGATTATATACTGGGGAAATAACTTACTACCTCTGAAAACAAGTAATCTTGGAAATGCCTTCATGGATGGTGGGATAAAACACCCAAAATAGCAACTGGTCTCATACATTGTTGTTACATACCAGGACAAGTGATAGAGTAACAGAGTTTGTGTCAGCATGTTTCAGACAAGTATAATGTCTGATGCTGACATGTCTGTCAGTACAGTACCTGTGACATATTAGGTAATAATTACTCATACATGCCCATTGTTAGGGGACACAGACCACATATAGGTTGCAAACATCTGGATATTCCATATACATCTGTAGAGATGACTGGTATGGCCTGTATAGTGTAACATGGCGCATGTAAGGCAGATGATATTAACTGCCTCTTTAAAGTACTGCCATGGGAATGGAGTCAACAGGCCTTAAAATGGTATAACCAGCCCACACAACAGCCACAGGGGATATGCTTCACACACAAACACACACAGTACTATAACTGCCAGTATTGATATTTGAACCGCTACCTATCTAATTATTTGCACTATAGCAGGACACAGTTATTGCATGCCCCACAGTGGTTATAGGGCTTGAGGCATGTATACAGGTACTTCCAACGTGAATGGCATCAATGGGCCTTGTAAATAGGGCAATGTGAAGTGTACTGGGTGGAACACACCTCAAAATGGTATAACCCACACCCCCAGGGATATGGTTCACACACACACAAACACACACACCCACACATACCCCCCCACACACACAGACACACACACACACACACACACACACACACACACACATTTGGTAGGACTGAAATTAGAATCCCTACATATCTGGTTATTTGTACTACAGGGTTACGCAGTTATCACACACACCACAAAGCTTATAGGGATAAGGGCTGTCCAAAGGTATATCTAAGGTGAACGACATCAGCAGCTCTTGTAAAGTAGGGCAATGGGAAGTGTACTGGGTGGGAAAGGCCTCAAAATACATTAACCTACACACACTTCTACACATACACACCTTTGTCAGAAGTAAGATTAGAACTGCCTGTCTAGCTATTTGCACTATACTGTTATGTAATTATCACATGCACCACAGAGCTTATAGGGCTGATGGCTGTCTAAAAGTGCCTCTAAGGTGAATGACATAAGTGTTTCTTGTAAAGTAGGGCAATGTGAATTGTACTGGGTGGAACACACCTCAAAATGGTACAACCCACTCCCCCAGAGGATACGGTTTTCACACACACACACACACACACACACACACACACACACACACACACACACACACACACACACACACACACACACACACAGTATCACAGTTGCCAGTATTGAGTTTAGAACCCCTACCTATCCAGGTATTTGTACTACAGTGTTACTCAGTTATTGCACATGCCACAAAGCTTATATGGCTGAGGCCTGTCAAAAGGTACTTCTAAGGTGAATGACATTAGTAGCCCTTGTAAAGTAGGGCAATGGGATGTGTACTGGGTGGGAAAGGCCTCAAAATACTTCATCCTACAAACATACACACTTACAAATACTTATATGCACACACACATTAGCCATAACTGAGCTAAGAACCCCTACCTCTCTAGTTATTTGTATTACAGTGTTACACGTTTAGTGCATATGCCATGGAGCTTATAAGGCTGAGGGTTCTCTAAAGGTACTTCTAAGGTGAATGACATCAGTAGCCATTGTAAAGTAGGGCAATGGGAAGTGTACTTGGTGAGAAAGGCCTCAAAATAGTTTAAGCTACAAACATACACACTATCAAATGGTTATATGCACACACAATAGCCAGAACTGAGATTTGAACCCCTAACTATCTAGCTATTTGTACTACAGTGTTATGCAGTTATTGCATATGTCACAGAGCTTATTGGGCTGTCCAGAGGTACTTCTAATGTGAATGACATCAGCAGCCATTGGAAAGTAGGGAAATGGAAATTGTTCTTGGTGGGAAATACCTCAAAATACTTTAACTTACAAACATTCACAATTACAAACACTTATACACACACATATGTGCTGGAACTGAAATTAGAGCCCCTGCCTATTTAGTTATTTGCATTATGCTATTACATAGCTATTGCACATGCCACAGAGCTTATAGGACTGAGGGCTGTCCAAAGGTACTTCTAAGGTGAATGACATCAGCAGCTATTGTAAAGTAGGGCAATGGGAAGTGTACTTGGTGGGAATGGCCGCAGAATACTTTAACCTACAAACATATACATTTATATGTACACACATATTAGCCTAAACTGAGATTAGAACCCCTACCTATCTAGTAATTTGTACTACAGTGATACATAGTCATTGCACATTCCATGAAGCTTACAGGACAAAGAGCTGTCCAAAGGTACTTCTAAGGTGAATGACATCAGCAGCCCTCGTAAAGTAGGGCAATGGGCAGTGTACTGGATGGGAATGGCCTAAAAATCTTTACCACATACACACACACACACACACACACACACACACACACACACACACACACACAAAATTACATTTGCCAGGACTGGGATTAGAACCTCTACCTATCTAGTTATTTGTACTACAGTGTTACACAGTTATCACATGTGCCACAGAGCTTATAGGGCTGACAAGTGTCTGAAGGTACTTCTAATGTGAATAACATCAGCAGATCTTGTACAGCCAGGCCTTTGTATGTGTATTGAGGGGGTAAGGCCTCATAATACTTTAACCTACAAATGCACACGCACACAAAGACGGGTGATGTGATATTACAATCCTTCTACCTCAGTAGTATTACACAATGGGGCTCACCTTCATGCTGGCACATGTGACTGGTTACAACTGGTATGCAACTTTCTGCAGCAGAACATCAGTCTATGCCTTTCAGGGTATCCCTGTCTATAACTCTGTGTGTGTGTGTGTGTGTGTGTGTGTGTGTGTGTGTGTGTGTGTGTGTGTGTGTGTGTGTGTGTATGTGTCTACCTGTGTGTGTGTGTCTCTCTCTCTATCACTGTCTGTCTCACTCTTCCTCATGTGTATCTGCATGTGTATGCTTGAAATATTGCATGTTGCCTATATATATATATATATATATATATATATATGTGTGTGTGTGTGTGTGTGTGTGTGTCTGTGTATCGCATGCAACAGATGCAGATATATCACATCTGGGCCACCTACAGCTAGTTGAGGGTATTCCTGTCTGATGGGTGTGGGTAGAGACAGTTAAGGTGTATAGCTGTCTATATGCAAAGACATCTATGCACAATACAGTTATATACTCCGATGTGGGTTTAGACATGGGCTGTGATTCTCTACGTGTATCAGCATGCCCAGTATGACCTTCTATAGTAAGAGTGGAATTCCATTCCAGAGACAGTTGCACTCCGGTCCAGTGTTTTGTGTGCTACAGCCATACTGGTCAACCTGTTAGTGCAAGAAATATGGAGATAAACTGCCAAAATGGGGGGACAATGGCCCAAATATAGGGAGATACTGTAAATATTGCTCTTATTAATGTAGAAAGTTGCTAGAGTAACAGGGTTCTGACATATATGTCATCTGACTCTGAAATGTATTGTGTTATTACTTACTGACAGATATCCTCAGATCATCACATTGATTTACCTGGGAAATACAAGATGTATGATGCACATACTGAAAATGAGAGTGAAACTATAGACATTCTTGCCCAATCTGGCCGGTTGAAAGGTGTGGCTACAACCGATTGGCTGATGAAGCTGTGTAAACAGTCCAGCACTTCAGTGATATACTGGCTGGGGATCTCCTACTTGTGTGGTATTTTTCTTAACTGATAAGCCATATCCTGGTGTGGGTACAGAGTGCATGCTACTGAGCAGAGATGTCCATTATATGTGTGGTATATGTCACATAGCACTGTGATTTCCAACTATGTCAGTAGCAGGGCAGTACAGAGTAATGTGGTAAACCACTGACAGACTTTTGTTTATAGGTTGATAGGTTGATATGAGATTACTAGGCTATTATGCCTGAAGTCCTTATAACCCTCGCAGACAAGAGTGTTGCCCACGTTAAGACATGTCAGCACCCACAGTCCCTGTCCAGCAGGGATACAGGTGGAATCACAGGACTGTATTTTCTGTTTCCCATGCACTTATACAGGAAGCACTTAACATGGGGTATTGAGGCATTCGGCTTGATGTGAACAGGGAGTGTAATCCACAGATGGGAAAGTCTGTGGAACATGTATCTGTCACACCAAGCCCTATTGATATCACAGACCAGGTTGACGGTGTGTCTACAGGTTGTTCGAATGGGTCTTGCCTTCCAGATGTGCAACAGTCCCATCATGGCAGGGTCTGGATTGCTCTGTATGCCAGTCAGGGGTCACCTCTGTGGAGTCAGAATGGAACTGAGGAAAGGGACAGTGCTGTTAGCCTATCTATGTAGGGTAGGTGTTTGGGGTCCTGGAATCTCCCAGTTAGGAACCTCTGTCGTCTCTTCAGTTGCTGCATATGCTTTGTGAGGTAAATGCTGAAGGGGGCATTGTACAAAATAATTGACCTTATAAGCTTAGAATACATGGATCTTATGACCTCTTTGTCCCTGGATGAGCTGCCCTTACTTTTGAGCTGGCCCATCTATGACGTTTTCTGTACAATGGAAACAACATCGTGCACAGACTTCCAGTTGCTTTCAACTTGGGTGGCCAAATGCCTCAGTACTGATTGTGTATGTCGGACATTGTTGTTAATGTGATAATATGTGGGGACATCAGTCTCCCCAGTGGGGATGATGATGTATCTGTGGGCATTCAGCTTGAGGCCATGTTTTTGGCAGCAGTCATTTTTTGGGGGAGACCCTGTAGTGGGACATCCACATCTCTTTGGGTACTGATGACTGTTCCCAGCTTGTAGTCATCTGCCAAGTTGGTCAGCCATAGGCCAGTGTTTTTTCCCTGCACCTCAGGGATGTATATCCCATATACCAGAGGCCCCCAGACCAATCCATGTGATTTGCCACTCATTACGGGTATACTGTTTGGGTCGGCTACCCCTGTAATGATCATGTGGGTTTTATCAATGAACCAGTTTGCTACCCATCTAGTAACATATGGATTTCTACCTAGCTGATAGGATTCATATACTATAGCCAAGTGGGGAATAGTGTGTAAGGCTTTGGCCAAGTCAAGGTGGCTGGAGTGCACCATCTTTCCCTCATCCATGCCTTTGTTGGCTGTCTCAGGGATTTCATCCAGAGTTCACTGACATACCTCCCCTTGAGAAAGTCAGACTGTGTGGGGTCAAGTATTTGAAGTTTACCAATGCCCCTGTTAATGAGGCTCATGATGATCCATTGCATGACCTTGCAGATCAGGCTAGTTAGGCTGATGGGTCTTTAATTTCCCCAGTCGGTGAACACTCCACCTTGGTGTACAGGGATGACAGTGGCTATCCGCCACTCGGCTGTGACAAAGGCAGTACTCAGGATTTGGCTGTGTAGGGTGCATAATAATGCTGCCAGTTTATGCTTGGGTTCATGTAGGTTACAGGCTGGGATGTATTCAGGTCCCATGGAGGCTGTCTTCTTGGCTTTGAGAGGGCAGTGATGCCCAGTTTCCTAGTGATAAGGGTTGGGTGGTCAAGTACTGGAGATGTCCTGCTTTCCTGATGGGGGGGGGGGCGGAGGAGAGACATTGCCACTGAATCTGTCAGCCTGTATATTGGCTATATCTACCCATTTGTGTATGTGGTGTCCTTGACCACCAGTTCTACACAGATCTGGGAGCTTCCTTTGCAAATGCAGACATATGTGAGGAAGGCCTTATAATTGTCTGTCTTAGATATGGGCAATTTGGACTTGCAGATGCCTTTAGAGGATTTCAGTGGTGCTCTTATTTGTTAGTCCAGGCTAGGGGTGATTACTTCCAATTGTGCTCCTGCTCCTTCTTGGTTCTGGACAGCAATGTCATCCTTTTGTTACATAGTTCCTTTATTGCAGATGTCTGGAGACTGGTTTACTCTCCCTTGTAGATGATGATGTTGTCCTGTTAGGTATTCCTGATTCCATGCATTTGTATATATATGCTGGTATAGTACTTTTGTGTACATTTGGATATTGGTGCCTGTTCTGCCAGTGGGGTAGGGGGCTGTTCAGCCGTTTATACCATCCCTCTTGTGGTTGTACTCAGCTTGGGGACATTTTTGTTTTACCATGGCTAGAGGGGGGGTCAGGAGAGATGGTGATATCGAATGTGACCGCTTTTTTGCCAGATCCTGCCAGGGAGGATGATACCATAGGAGTGTTGCAGTGGTTAATCATGTTGGTTACTGCCAAGTCCAACATATGTATCACATTTTGTGGAGGTATCAGGTAGGTGACCTATAGATTTAGCATTGATAAGATGGATGCATTTCTGTGCATTTCTGTTCTGGCATGGTTAGTTTTCCAATCAGTGGTTGGGTAATATGAGTCAGCTAGGATCAGGGTAAAGGGTTGAATCTTGATAGAGTTGTAGAGGATCAGATATGTGGGGTGGGTATCCTGAGTCAGATATATTTACCTGGAGCTACCCATAATTTGCATAGGGGTCTTGTCATCAGTTGACTGCACTTGAGTATCTTGTGTGTGTCAGACTGTTTGACCAGCATGGAGGTGTGTGTCTATCTAATATATCTTTATACTCCACCTCCTTTGGCTTTGCTGCCCACATTTTGGGGTCTGGAGGTGTGATAGGGTGACTGATCAGGTAAGGATGGGTTGCTCCCTACAGCTGTGTGCCAGGTGTCTGAGTGCACAAATGTCACCATCTGCCAGGGTTACAAATGATTGCAATGAGTACGTATTCCTGTTTAGACTCTTAGCGTTTAGCAGCATGGCCTTTACTTTGCATTTTTTTTGAGTGTTATATGTTGGCAGGATTGACCCTATGACTTTCCCTAAAAAGGCACTATGGGAGAGGCAAGGGCCTTTGCCAGAGGCCTGAAGGCCAGGTGAGACAGATGCAGGCCATCTGTAGCAAAATAGCATGGTCTGTCAGTCATATGTTCCCAGGCTGCCAGGCAGTGGATCCCCCTGGGATGATACCAATAAGTAAGCCAGTTGTTACTAACAGTCGTTTTCTGTTTGTATTGAGCCATCATTCCAGGTGATGGTAGAATGCTACTTAAGGCTAGGGACATGCCTGCATGGGACACATAATCAGCAAGCTGAACTATGTCTGTCTTCCTATAGTCCAGGGAGGTACATCTGATGTTCACACCGCCATGGACTAGGCCAGAGTGATAACAGTACCTGTTGTGGAGTGACCTGAGTGCATGTCTGATATGGTGGATTCTGGCACCTGACAGACAAGTGAGCATGACATCTGTGTGCTGCACAATGGAGTCTTCTATGAGTAATATGTTGGGTTTATGGTAAGTCCTTAGTGGATGCGAGACACTGGTGTGTGAACTATGCATGTTCTGTGGTGTGTTGATTTATGGAGTTCCCATGTGTTTTTGCCTCTGAGGTGTACTTTGCATTTTTGTTTTGTTGTGGACCTCCACTTACTTGGGTGTGTGTTGTGTGGTTGTGGGTGATGTTTACTGATTCCATACCCTGCAGGGTACCTATGTTACTGCACAATTTGTTCTGGTGTACAAATTTTCCATTTGTCTGGGCAGTGGTTCCCCTTCCCCTTATGTGTGTCTCTTTGTCCTTCTGTAGTCGAGTCACAGGCTTTGCCCACAGTGGCTGCTGTTATGTATTTGTATTTCTGGTGTGAGCGGGGTAGATGCCATAACATCACACATAGGGTTATGGGCTTCACACCTCTGATTGTACCTATTAAGCAGTTTGTCCATCATTGCACCATTACATCTGCTGTGGTCCTCAGATGGTTTGTGTTGCTATGTTATTATGAAGCTACATGTTGGCCCTAGCTGTCAACCTGTCACAGACTGACATCTGGACAGGCCCATGTATGACAGTGAGACACAGGGCCATACATGGGGACTGGGTGTTAATAATGCTCTGCAAAACATAGACTGTTGGGGGACCAGTTTGGTATTTGCTTGCTTTTTTTCATGGGTGTGACGCCTGCTTCTCCACTGTCTGCTATTGATGTTTTGACATAAACCTTTCTTGTTTTGTAAAAAGCCTGGCAGGCAGATGCAATGCTAGGACAAGCATAACAGATATATGTGGCATACCTGTGGTCTGTCTGTGACAGCCTGTCATTCCAAGGGTATGGATGGTGGCCAGTGACTTGTTGTCAGTGCTGACACAGTCAGGTTGCAGCCATTTATAACTTGGCAGTACACTAATTTTCAGGTACCTGCTGTCCTACTAGGCACCGTGCCTCTCCACCTCTTAGAGCCAGAAATCCGGAGAAAGCCATAAATCATTGGATGACAAGGGGACGAAAATAAGGGCAGGTGTGAAATATTGCCCTTACAAACGTAGATAGCTGCTACAATGACAGGTTTTGCATTAGCATGCATTTTTCTAAAGGGTATGAAGTCTTAAACTAAATCTGTTCATTATATTCTGACTTTGTTTTTTTATGAGTTGCCAATGACTGGCCAGTAAACCACAATTTCATGACAAACAGCAAACTTATGATGCAAAACTGTGGACATTCTGCAAAAATCTGTGCATTTGGGAGGTATGCTAGGCACTCTGTAGGTTACTCTGAGCTGTGTACTGTCCATATGAATGGTCCCCTGTCCCTGACTCATTCATTTTTCCTGCAGTAACAGATATTGACTTCTGGACAGTGTGTACAGTTCCTACTGTAGGTGTAGCTGACATGCAAAATAGTTGGCACAGAACTTCTTGGAACATAGACCCTGTCAACCACTCAGAGGTACCTAGGCCACTAAGCAACTACAGCCAAGTGTAAGTGGCGCCTACTTCCTGACAGTATTAACCATGCATATACATAGCTCATTGACCCCTGCATATTGTGTACATGCAGCAAGTTGATTAGGACAGCCCTGGGAATGTGTTCTCTGCTGCTATTACCCTACAAACATACATGTTACTGTATTTCTATGGGGACACAACTGTGTTGCTGGGGGGGCATACCTGTCAACTGTACACATTTGCACAGACTGTGCAGATGTTGGCATTATTTTTTGACTCCATTTAGCATAGTGTTGTGCCTGTCTTGGGGAATACTGGCATATCACTAATGACCGAAGGTTAGGATGTAATGGCAGACATTTGGGTTTCAGACTTCCTACCCTTCAGAGACTTCATGCAACTGCAAGACCTGCTGTGATATCACTGAGTAAGTCTGTAAGTGGACTATTTCATCATTGTCCCTATTTGTGGGCCTTTGCCAGATATATCTTGATGGATTTCTATGACTGACTTGCTGTGAGAGGCTGATGGGTGAGTATGGGTCCCCAACATTGACATCCATGCTTGTGACCTATGATCCCCAGTTTATCTGTCCCCCGCATACACAGCAGTGAGTTTTGTCAGCTAGGGGACTACTGCATACTCTGCAGAAGCCAGTATTGGGCAGACATTTCCTGTTGTCCCACATAGCTGTCAGTTGTCTGCTGCTATCCTGGTAAGCCACCCCATTCCCTTGCATACATGCAGCAATACCTGAGATATGCTACCAAAACATACTACTACATTCATCTATTGTTAAGAAGAGTGACTTACCTTGTGCCTGCGGCAGTTGTGAGGTTGGTGCTTGAGGGCTGACTCTGTCGGATGCAAGCAGTACATGGCCTATACATGGTAAGGTACAGATAGTGTGATGTGTGTGACATCCAATTTACTGTGTGTGCAAGTGAGAGAGAGGTGTCAGTCCCTGGGTCTCTAGGGTGTCAGTGTATGTGCTATGGGTTGCCTCTTTGTCAAGGCCAGGGCATACTGGGCATGCTTACATCTGTCTACAGGGGCAGGCTCTGGGGGTTCCTCCTCTGAGTCCCCCTGTGCCTGTGGAGGATTGTCAATGGTGGGAGGCTGTGTGCTCCTTCCCTGTGATGTCCCTGCTGCAGCTGTTTACACAGGATCATACTGTGTAGCATGGCACATGCTATGAACATGTGCACACATGTGGCTGGAGTGTATTGCAAGGCTCCACCAGATATGTCAAGGCAGCAGAACTGTGACTTGAGCATCCCAAACATATGCTCTATAATGTTACTAGTTTGTGTGTGCCTCATTATGGTGTTCTTCAGTGGGTGGGTGTGCATTTCTGGTGGGTGTCATCATCCACAGTTCCAGCACATAGCCAGCATCCCCCACGAAATGGCCAAAGGGGATGTCACTCCTGACAAATGCCTGGTACAGCTGTAAGGCATGCCAGATGTGGGAGCTATGATAGCTGCCAGGGCTGCCAGCACAATCATTCATGATAATGCCCTGGGCATTGCACATGACCTGGCAGTTGATGGAGTAATAGCCCTTGCGGTTGACATACACTCTACCGTCTTCACCATGTGGTGCTTTGATGTGGATGTGAGTGGAGTCTATGACACCCAGTACCTCTGAGTAATCTGTTAAACAGTGGAAGAGATGCATATTGCTGGTCCTCTCCTCAGGGGTGCTGGGGAAATAAATGTGCTCACCAGCATGTGTTTGCATGCCATCCAGGAACAGGTGGAGTACCCTGTTTGCAGAAGGCTGTGAGACACCCATGATGTCCTCAGTAGGTCTTTGGAAAATACCTGTAGCTAGTATTCATAAGGCTACACATACCTTGGTTTCAACTGGGATGGGTTCTCCTCTGTTGGCTCTGGGTCGGAGGTGAGGCCAGCAGAGCTCAGTGAGTTGCTGAAGTATGTCCCAGTCCACCCTGTAGCTCTTTAGTATCTTCAGATCATGTAGCTCCTGGAAGGTTACTCTGGGTCTGAACACTCTTCTCCTCCTTGGTCTAGGCTGGTTGTCAGCATTATCCTCATCACCACCCTCAGTCTGTAGCACATACAGATGTAGCAAAGTAGCAGCAGCCCCTATCATTTTGTCAGTTTCAATTTCCAAGTGTGTACACCTATGATGCAGAGTTTGTGGAAAAAAAACAGACTGAAAGGTGCTTGCATACTTTATAATGATGTGCTGCAGATGCTGCCTGTGTGATTGGTTGACTATGATACATTCCACCTGCCAGTTATGTTATTGAGGGATTTGAATGGGCCACTTTGAGTGGCAGAGTCCATATTAGTGATGTGCATTTCATTTCCTTTATTCTGTTATTTCCCTTTTTTTCTCTATATCCACTGTGTTTAAGCCCAGCAGTGCACCATGCAAACTATTTTAGCTAGTGTAAACATTGCTGAACAGAAAAGGCCCTCCCCTGGACATGAACACGGTTATCATTTCTTGAACCAGCTAAGCACAGCTGAGCAGCCTCAGACACACCCTCTTGCTTAGCTGTGCTTACCTGAATGCAAATAGTAGCTGCTCATTTACATACCCCACTGCCTTAGTCCCTAGTTACACCACTACATCGGAGCCTATGTCCTTAGCAACCACTGTTACCTGTCATTGTTATGAGTCTGCATACTGCCCATTATAATGGCAAAATTCATGTTTTACATTTAATTGACTTTTTACAGATTTTTTTATATTCTGCTCGATAGCATTTGCGAGCCACTGCGCTTTGCTTAAACAGCTGAAATTGGCAAAAAAAATAGATTTTTGCTATTTTAAAACACTTTTGCATGCCAATGGCCATAGTTTTGGCCATTGGCATACCTAATAAACATAATACATCCTTTACTTTGAACTGTCACGCCCCCCTGTTTTGATTTTTGCAGAAATGTACACGGTTAGTAATCAAACATCTCAAGCGCTCAGGTGAGAACTGCTCTCTCCAAGGCAAAAAACACAGCATCCATGGGACCAGATGATGTCCCCGGTTGTGTGCTCCATGAACTCAATGAGGAATTAAACCCACAGTTAGGGCAGCTGTTTAATCTTAGCCTCATCTCAGGATACGTGCCTAAGGAGTGGCGTACGGCAACTGTGGTCCCACTTCACAAAGGTGGTGCCTCCACTGACCCTGGAAATTACCGTCCCATCAGCTTGACAAGCCTGATCTGCAAAGCTATGGAGAGTATCATAATGGAACTCATAAATAAAGACATAGGGGACTTGCAGACTTTGGATCCGACCCAGTTTGGCTTTGTCAAAGGCAGATCATGCCTTTTAAACTTGGTTGACTTTTTCGAAACAGTCACCAAGGCCATTGATGAGGGGAAAGGCAGTCCACACAGCCTACATTGACCTGGCAAAGGCTTTCGACACAATACCCCACTCAGGTATCATTGAAAAACTCATCAGCTTAAATGTAAACCCATATGTCACAAGATGGGTTGCAAACTGGATAAGTGACAGAACCCACAGGGTCAGAGTTGCTGGCGCCATGTCAGACTCAAAGCCTGTCACAAGTGGTGTCCCACAGGGCTCTGTCCTGGGCCCACTCCTGTTCAGCATCTACTTTTCAGAAGTACAAGCAAACACAGGAGGATTATGGCTGACAAAATTTGCAGGTGACTGCAAACTGGGCGCCATAGTTGAGAACACATCTGACACAGATATCCTTCAGAATGGTCTTATAGAAACGGATAACTGGTGCCAGAGCCATGGCCTAAAGTTAAACGCCAAAAAATGCATAGTCATACCCTTTGGGAAAAACAAGGCTACCCCTAGCTACCATATAGGCGGCAACCCACTGAGCTCAGAAGAGGTTATCAGGGATCTGGAGACCCAGGTTGACAGTAACCTTTCGTTTGACACTCACGTTGCCAAAGTAGTTAGGAAGACCTTCTACATTGCCCACCTGATCATGAAGGGATTCACATCTAGATCAAGGGAAGTCATCGTTCCCCTGTACTCATCACTCATCAGACCAATGATTGAGTACAATGCCCCATTCGGAATGTATCTGACATGACACCTGCAGCAACTGGAAAGGCCCCAAAAATTCCTCACCAAAAGGATAAAGGGTCTCAAAAATATGTCCTATGCTGCCCGACTGAAGGAACTCCAGCTCAATTCAGTCGCTTACCGTCTGCTCAGAGGTGACCTGTGCCTGACATACAAGGCCATGTCCAACCCAGAATTGATGAACATGCTTCACCTCAAAAAATCTAGATCCCTCAGAACTACAAGGGCGGGAGACTTAAACCTTGACACGGTTATTAATAGGACGTGCTGGAGGGACAGATTCATCACCCAGAGACTCCCTATGCTGTGGAACAAAATCCCGGTACATGTGAGGCAGAGCACCTCGCTGGCTTTGTTCAAGAGAAATCTTGACCATTGGATGGGAGATCACAGATATACCCCAGGGATTATCTCAGTGTCACTGCTTGACAGAGGCACAGCAAAATAATGGGCATAGCATCCTCCGAACTAAAGGGGTGGCGAAAGCCACAAAACTCTGGGCTAGGCTTATAAATGCCCTTGGGCAGATAGCCTAGTATAAACCTATGAATCTATGAACCTATGAACCTAAATACATTTCTGCCACGAACGCGACTCCAACAAGGATGCCTGTCTGCTTGCTGGATCACTAATTCACTTAATTTGCATGGTTTTCACTAGCAAATGAGGTTATTTGCATGATTCTGTGGTGTCTGTGTTGGAATAGTGCTGGAAAGCTTGTGCACGCCCCCAGCCTTTTTTACTGGATCCCACAGGCTCCGAACTCTGTGTTTGAGCCATGCCACTATTCTTACACTGAGATTAGCTCCGTGTAAGCTTTATTGAATCCTGGCCTTTGTGAGCGCCCACTTTTATAGTCCATTGAGGACAGCACATTCCTGACATAGTTAAGTCTTGCTGAAAGCTGTTGGTAAATATTTCTATTGGATCTGAGTAAAAAATTATGATAATTTATATTCAATACGGCTGAATTGAAGACAAGGTTAGAAATGTATTTATTTATTTATTTTATTTTATTTTACATTTGTTGACCGGGCTAGTCTAGCTGGATATATGTCCATTTTCAGTAGAGGCCCAGGGAGAAAAGCTCCAATATTAATTACAAAATTACAAAACAAGTTTTATTGTGACATAAACATATTATTAATTACAATGAAATTTAACATAAAAATTGATAAAAAATGCATTGAGGTGAAAAGGGAAAGGTATTAGAGATATGAGGAAGAAAAAGAATAGAGAAGAAGTGAGAAAGAAATAAGAAAAAGAAAAGAGGAGAGGGTTAGACTGGGTTAGTACAGGAGCAAATCCAGTGTTTATTGAGATAAAGTTTTAGATTCCTTTTAAACAGAGGGAGTGATGTGAGAGATGAGATCTCAGATGGAAGCTTATTCCATATTTTTCCAACAGCATTGGAGAACAAGCAATCACCTGCTAAACTGTTAGTTTTAGTAGTATGGATCAGAAGTTTGTTAGAAGAGCGCAGGTGTCTCAGGTTAGTGTAAGGTGTAATGAGACTGGAAAGTATTGGGGTTTTGCTAGGTTGGTATAGGGTCTTGTGCACTATAGTAAGCTGTTGGAGTTTGAGTAGATTAGGGAGTTCGAGCCATCCTAGTTCTTTTAGGTACAGGCAGTGATGGGTCCTGAAAGTAGATGCTGTAGCAAATCTAGCAATGTTATTATAGGATGTTACTAGTTTATTGAGGTTATTTTTAGAGATTGGTGAATATTGGTGAGGCATAGAGTAGGGTAGAGATTAGGTGGGTTCTAGCTATTGTGGTCCTTGCTAGTGGAGTGAGAAAGGGTTTGATTCTATATAGTGATCCTATTTTTTTGTTAACTGATTTTATAGAATTGTTAATGTGAGAATCAAAGTTGAGATTATTGTCTATAGTTATTCCTAGTAGCTTAGTGGTAAGATCAGGCAAGATAACTGTACTGTTGTTGGAAGTGAGAGTGAAGTGGAAAGGAATGGACTTTCGGGTAGGTGAGAAGAGTAGTACTTTAGTTTTCTAAGGGTTAAGGAGCAGGCATTGTTGAGAGAACCATTGTTCTACAGTGTTAAAGGCGTTTTGGGTAATAGACTGGAGTTCAGTTTGAGAGGTGGCTGTACAGATTATTGTGGAGTCATCTGCGTATTGAATGCAGGTGGTGTTAGGGATAGCTGTTTGCAGGTCATTGATAAAGATGGAAAATAGAAGGGGGCCTAGGATAGAGCCTTGAGGAACCCCTACAGAGATAGGAAGGTGATCAGATAGTAAGTTTTTCCAGAGAACTGCCTGTTGATGGTTATTTAAGTATGATGTGAACCAAGTAATGGAAGGAGCATCAAGTGAGAGAGAAGTAAGAATGTGCAGAAGAAGTTGGTGGTTAACCATGTCGAAAGCTTTAGACAAGTCAATGAATACTGCAGATGATAAAATATTTTTATTGTGGTTAAAGTTGATGGAGTTAGTAAAGGAGAGCAATGCAGTGGTGGTGCTATGTGAAGGTCTAAATCCATGCTGGCAAGAAGCAAGTAGGCTGTTTTGGAGAAGGTGGTTAAGTAATTGTTTATGTATGCATTTTTCAAATATTTTAGCAAGAGGGGATAGGAGTGCTATAGGACGATAGTTAGAGAAGTCATTGGAGTTCCCACCTTTGTGGAGTGGAATAATATGAGATATTTTCCAGATAGAGGGAACAGTTCCTTCTGTAATAGATCTGTTTAAGAGTATAGAGATGGGATAGGCTATAGCTTTGGCAGCTATTTGAAGGAACTCTGCAGGGAGTCTGTCGGCAGAAGGGGTGGTAGGTTTTAGTTTATTAAGGAGTGAGAAGATAAAGGAGGTAGGAATAGGTTCAAAATGAAAAGCAGGAGGTGGAGTAGAAGAAGATGTGGGCAGGTTTGAGGTGTCAGGAGATAGGTGACTAGCCAATGTTTGGGTAGCATTTGTGAAGAAAGAGTTAAAGGCATTAGCTGTTTGTGAGGGATTGTCAGGGTTGGAGCCTAGTGGGTTGGGTGTGACATATTGGCCTGGGGAAAGAAGATTATTAATACTTGTCCAGAATTGTTTAGGTTGCTTGTTAAAGGTTTGTTGAGTTAGGAGAAAATAGTTCTTTTTGTCTGTCAGAATGGCTTTTTGTACTGTTTCTAAGTTCTTTGAAGGTTTGGCGGTCAGTCAGATTTTTAGTAGTGCCATTTTGCCCAAAATTTGTTTCTAAGAGTGATTTTTGCCTGGTGTCATTGGAGAGCCAGGGGGCTGGTTTAGCTTTGGTTCTAATAGTACGTAGAGGTGCATGACGGTCTAGAATGGATAGGAATGTGGAATTGAAGTGTTCTACTGCTTCATTAAGGGGAAGAAGGTTTAGTAGAGACCAGCTACATTGTTTTAGTTCAGCTAGAAAGAGTTCAGAGTTAAATTGCTTTTTTGAGCGTAATGTTAGGACAGTATTAGGAAGAGTTAGGTTTGTTCTATGTCTAATAATGTAAGTTAGTGAATGGTCACTTAGATCATCCAGAAGGGTACCAGATGTATAGGTTTGTTGGAGGTTATTTGTAAGTATCCAGTCTAAGGTAGTTTCATGGATACTGATTTTATTGGTTCTGGTAGGGCTATTGATAAGTTGTGAGAAGCCATATAAGTTTATATGGGAGGTGGGGTTTATACTTTTACAGGTATTCCAATCAATGTTTACATCACCTAGGATAATTGATTCTTGAGGGAGGTTGGAGGAGAGCCAGTTAAGGATATTTTCTAGTGTAATAATGTTATTTCCTGGGGGAAGGTATGTACAAATAATATTTATTGCTTTACTTTTGTTGAGTGGAAGCTTTAAGCAGATAATTTCGGTATTATTGTCAAGGGGTAGGTTGGGATGTATAGTACTGATTTGAAGGTTAGCTTTATATAAGATAGCAACTAGAAATGTTTTGGAACTGTTGGAGATAAATAAAATAAAGCTTATCTGCTGAACTTGTTTCATCTCAATGGGTCTCTGTTTTACTCTGGCAGCAAAAAGTATGAGGTATGAATGGGTTCTTTGTTGTGAAGTCATAACATACAAATTATGTCCTTATATCAGTAGTCTGCTGAAAATAAACATAAATAATACACCAGCAGGGGCAGCTGTATCACTCAAGTCTCCCACACATACCTCTCAACTGTCCAGAATTTCCCAGAATGTCCAGATTGTTGCCTCATATTTGGTACAGTTCTTTGTAAAACTTGTTTGCTTTTTTTTCTGGCAGATCACTGAGTACTGCAGTTACTAAATAATGACAGACATTTGAATTTCAAACTTCATACCCTTCTGAAAGCGATGTTATTCTAACAATGTTCTAAATGTATTAAGAACAACTTTAAAAATATGTCTTGTTCCCAAACTTATAGTTATAGCAGTACAACTAATTAGTGCGGTGCTGAACATATCTCTATGCAAAGAATGCAACAAAAAGTTGACTTAAGCTAAGTTAAACAGCAATGTAATCCATGGAGTGTGCTAATTACAGCTTGAAACTGAGAGAAAAATAACCTTATTAAAGAGAGGTTCATATGTAGACATATTACTATAACAAACTTGTCATACTCAGGTGCTTATGTAAGAAACTATATTATTAGCAGTCCACACAAGGCACTCATCACAGTACAGTAGAGTATCAGAAACTACACACACCTTACAAACTGTAACACACTTTGCACTGCAAAAGAAGCAACAACTAAAAGCAAAAGTGTGGCACAGCAAATTAGTTAAGAGCTTTTAAAGTGGTTAATTGATCAGAAGTACTCTTTGCTTCTGGCTACCAGTTTTTGTGGGAATGTGAGGTGAATTACAGGTTTTGAAGCTATTAAACAAGGTTCTGGTATGAAACACTGACTCACAAAATGCCAAGGATCCACAATGCCAGACACAAATGCCTCAAATACCAAAAGGGCAAAAAGTCAGTTAATAAACATTGCCCTCATGCACAGTCCCTGAGGGGGCAAGATCCCAAAGCCAAAAGCATACATATGCCAAACTCACAGTCACACAACAAAAAAGGGATACATCTCCTGAGCCAAATGAATCACTGTCAGTGCACACATAGAAACAGCACTGGCAGGGATTCCCTGGGGAAAACAGGTGTCTCTAATCTGTTTCTTGCCATTATGTGATTCAAACACTTGAGGTTTCGGATATTTGAACTTGGCCACTGTTAAACATTTCACTCTGATTCACTTTATTTTTACTGATGATATATTCGGGTAGCTGAAACTTCCCAAGCATCACTGCGACAGTTCTGGCTACTATTAGTGTAGTAATGTAAGGTCTGTTACAGATTTTAAAGCTGTTAAACAGGGTGTCGACAAAAATAGCTATTACCAAAGAGATGATGTAGTCATTCATGACTGTCTATTTGTGTCCCTATGTATCATGGGCATTTATTAGGAGGGGGTATGTTATTTAAGAAATTTCTAGAAGTAATGTGGCAAGGGTGATATGTTAGTTTGGGCTTGACTGTCTGCCTCAGTCTATCACAGACAAGGGGGCCTGACTTGGGGTGAATTTCCAAATTCCCATTCATTGTTCAAGGTTATGCTTAAATAATGTTACAGATTGACTTTGTTTCACATGGATGTGGAGCCTGTTCCAGAGCATGGAGATCCTCTGAGACATATATCTGTCTCACCAACATGTCTTTTTATGGCACAAGCAAAACTTAAATCCCTGGATCTAGTGGTTCTGATGCTGTTCATTTTGCAGATCTTCAAAATGTCCATCAGAGCTGGGTCCAGGGATGTCTTGCATGCAAGGCATAGACTGATTCTCAATAACCTGTAGGAAACAGAGTATAGAGATGGGGCTTTAAGGTGATCTGTATATACCCTGGATTCTCCTGTTAAGGTTCACACAGCTTTTTTGGAAATGGCTAAATATTGACATTGTACCTCATTCCAGCATGATAAATAAGTTATGTGACTTAAAACTAGATCCATATGTGGTAAGGTGAAAAGTCAAATGACTGAAAGATAAAACCCACATAGTTAAGGTGGTAGGTATCTCCTCAGAAATTATGATGGCAACTAGTAGTGTACTTCAAGGCTTATTACTAGGACCTCTCCTTTTTAGCATCTACATCTCTGATCTCCAGACAGGAAACCAGGACCTTTGGCTAACTAAGTTTTCAGATTATTGAAAACAAGGTGTTATTGTCTAATCTCCATTTGATGTCCATTCAGTACAGCAGGAACTAACCCTCATAAACAAATGGTGTACAGAAAAAGGGCTAAAACTCCATGCAGAAAAGAGTAGCATTTGTTACATTTAGTAGACTACAACCACTCACAAAATGTAGAGTACAGCCAGTACCCCACTCCAAACCGATAATGTAATCAGTGATCTAGGAACCTACATTGATAATTTCATCTCCTTCTATCACCATGTAGCAGCAATAGTAAGAAAAAAATTTTATTTAGCACAACTAATCTCTAAAGGCATATCATCAAGGGCAAACAAAATTATTATGCCTCTTTATGCAGACCTAGTAAGACCAATTACTGAGTACAACACCCCCCTTTGGGATGTACTTTTCTAGACATATTAAGCAACTGGAAAGTTCCCGGAGGTTTCCAACTAAGAAAATGGTTAGCTTAAAGTCTGTGAGCTACTAAGTAAGGTTTCAAGGGTTGTTCCTTTACTTGTTTTCTTATAGGTTATTGTGGGATGATCTATGCCATGCATTTTGTGCCATTAGGGGCCCCATATTCCTCATCTCCTGTATCTTCACAAGTCATTTAGCTCCCCTAAGACCAGAACTGAGGATTTAAATCTCCATTATCACATAAATAAAATGTGCTGGAGACACATATTTATTATATAACGTCTACCCCAACTCTGGAAAAGGCCATCCTTGTAAATTAATTAATGTGACACCCAAGCAGTCTTCATATTAAACCTGAATGATTGGATGCATGCCCATAAATGTATTATAGGACTGATCTAATGTATCTTTCTTGAGAATGTGGTATAGTATGAGGGTGATTATTGGCAAGGTATAAATGGTCAGTCTTGTAACTCAGTTTACCATGTATCTGTTTCTAGGAAATAAACTAACAAATTCACCTCAAGACTGAAAGGTAGAGTGAATTTGTTGTAATACATGTCTCAAAGACATAGCAAACTAGTTATGATCTTTATCTAATCATAATCCTTTATATTATGCTTACAAATGACTATAACAAAATTAACATGACACTTTGTTTTAAGGGCAAAAGCTTGAATTAGTTTGATGAGGGACATGCCTTCTGTCATGAAGAATGACTCAGTTCCATAACAAATAGATTCTTAACCCACTGATAGCAACTTGAAAAGTTAAATTCATTGCAAGGGTACCATCACACTACTAATTACAACAACAAAAGCAGCTGGTACCAAACAGAACATAACATGCCATAGATAATAATATCACATTATGGATTTCAAGATAACAAAACCATACTACCTGTCAGAGAAAAGGGGAATTATTATTCTTTCAATGGGAAAAGTATAATTTTAAATGATGCCCTGGAACAACAGTTAACTACTAGATATCTGAAAGATAATAAATGGTTTCAGACTTATGATTTTTTCCTTGTATACAGATTATCATACATTTCAACCTCTCAGAGCAAGAAATCTGGATAAAGCCAAAAAAATAATGGGGGGACAAAGGCCCAAAACTAGGGACAGATTTTATAAATCACTCATATAAACTTAAATAATTGCTATAATAACAAGTTTTGCATTATACTGCATTTTCTAAATGATATGAAGTCTAAAACTGAAATGTTTGTTATTATTTAGTATTATTTATTGACTTCAATCTTTAATGATTTGCTAGAAAAACACAAATTGCATCAGCAACAGACCAGAAATATGAGGCAAAAATATGGACATCCTGTAAATATGTGGAGAGTTGAGAGGTATGCAGATTATTTTATGAGATTTTCTTATGCTTATTGCAATAGATTTTTGCAAAGCTTTGACTTTATGGTAGGTAGCATTTTTCAATATTAAGATATTTTTATGCAGCTCAACTTTTCTGAAGATTTTAAAATACTAGATGTAAACTGTTTTGTAATTAGTGTTACACAGAATAAGTTTCTGAATGTTTAATAGTTTAATAATATCCTTATTTCATATATACAAGAATACAGAAGAAATTCAGAGACATTAGTTCAAAGCACTAATAGTGCTTCAGTGTTGAGTTCTAGTAACACTATCGAGATAAGTAAAGATCCAGAGGCATGCAGGAATCGCCTGAAGCAAAGGTTCATGGTGGCTGATTTATACTTCTGTGAATAACTCTGTTAAGCATCTTCCCTATCAGCCCGCACACTACTGTATATACACACACAGACATACACACACAAACACACACACACACACACACACACAAACACATACCCTCACACTACAGTACCACAGTGTGATAATAGTCATACCTGGTAGCTCCATAAGGAATGTTTCCTCTCACAATGATTGTCTTCTTGGGGCTAAGTCCACCAGGAATGTGAGCAACATAAGGTATAGTCTAGGAAAAAAACAGATACATTTGTTATGGTATATTCTGATTATGTACAAATCAGGAGCATAATATCTGTACTTTTCCCAATAAATGGATAAGCCCTACCATGTCAGAAGACGTGGAAAGATAAAGTGACTACTGTGTTTAATGCATTTACTATATATAATACTGCACTGTACTGCCATGCACTGTACCTTTTACAACATATACATTCTGTCAGTTTATCAGTGACTTTAAAGTGATGAACACAGTTTTGATACTGCTCGGTCTCTACCATAATTTCAATAATCTTATTAATTGTTTCATATTACTTACTTCTGAACCTTGTTATGCACATTGCAGTGTTAGATGTTGACTGTTCATAGGATCATAGGAGGTTACTAGGCTATCAACCTGGAGGTCATTTCAAGACCAGCCATTTCATCCCAATGTAATACAATAGATACTCTAATCAATACCCAAGATTGTATTTATTAACGACTGCCCATGACCATGTGTTATCCCTACTAAGAATTTATAGTGCTCCATCCATTCATCCAGGTTCCTTTTGAACAGTGTCATAGAGATGCTCTGTTTCACATGAATTGGTAGCTTATTACAAAGATATGGCAGTTGCTAGGAGACAGATCTCTCCCTCCAGCATGCCTTATTGAAGTTGCAGGCCATATTTAGGTCCCTGGAATGGGTAGTTCTAGTCCTGTTTGATTTATGGATGTGCAGCAAATTCATTAGATTTGGGTTGGAGATTGCTCTGTAAGCCAGGCATAAGTCTCCCCTAATAAGTCTATATGATACTGAGTATAATGACAGGGTCTACAGTTGGTCTGTGTAAGGCACATGCTGTAGTCCCTTGATCTTCTTAGTTAGAACCCTCTGAGGTTTCTCCAATTGCTGCAGGTGCTTTATACAGTGCATTCCGAAAGGGGTGTTATACTCAATTATGGGATTGATTAGTGATGCGTTTAGAGGGGCTACAACCTCCGTTGCTCAAGATTCAATCCTTTGCCAATCAAGTGTGCTACGTAGAAAGCCTTCCTTGCTACAATAGACACATGGTGGTCAAAGTTAAGTTCCCAGTCTACTTGTGATCCCAGATCTTTTACCACTTCATAGGTACATAGGGTATTGTTGTTAATTTGATAGTGTGAAGGGACATTGTTTTTACATAAGGGAATAATAATGCATTTCTTTAGATTCAGTTTGAGACTGTGACTAAGACACCAGTCAGATGGCCTGCATAAGACCCTCCTGAAGTATACTGACATCATTTGGGGATTCAGTAATTGCTCCCAGTTTGCAGTCATCCACAAACCTGTTCAGTCACAGCTCCTTAGTTTTGGCCTGAACTTCTGAGAACTATATACCAAACAGTAGTGGGTCCAACACTGACCCTTGTGGCACCCTGCTGGTGACAGGTCTGCTAGTTGATGTGGAGTCATCCACTTTGATAGTGTGTGACCAGTTTGTGAGCCAGGTGGCAACCCATCTTACAACAAAGGGGTTTACATTCAGTTTTCTAAGTTTATCAATAATGCCTGAGTGTGGGATTGTGTCAAAGACCTTTGCCAAGTTGAGGTATGCTGTATGCACAGATTTGCCCACATCAGTGTCCTTGGTCACATTTTCAAGGAATCCCACCAGGTTTAACACGCAGGATTGACAAAGCTAAATTGGGTTGGATCCAGGGGGTGGGGCTTGGAATGCATTCATACCTTTCCCATAGGAGGGTATAGTTTGCTTTGGTAAAGTTTTTTAGTCTGATTTCATTCTTTATGAGTTCTAGTTTTAGTGCCAGTTTGAAGGTGACATATTTGTGGTCAGATTTAACTAATGATGGTCTGACAGTTGCATTGGTGCATCTGTTTTCATGTTAGTGAGGACCAGATCTAGTATGTTTGTTCCTCTTGTTGGGGTTTGAACAATTTTTTCCTGAGCACTTGAGGTAACAAAGTCAAGGAACTTTTGCGCTAGTGAGTTATGGCTAGAGTAGGTTTCCCAGTTTATGGTACAATAATTGAAATCCCCATGACCAGAGTGTTTGGCAATTTTTGGATTGACTCCAGTTTGGTCAAGTAGGCCTTGTGTGCATCATGATCCATGAAGGGAGATCTATAACTAGCTATGACTTGAATGGGGGTCTTATCCACACTAATCTGAACTGGGAGTAACTCCATGGAGTTTTCCAGTCTAAATAGTTGTGAGGTGTTTTTATCTCTAATACAGTTAGAAACTCCACCTCCTTTGGTTCTCACATGTTCATTTTGTGGTCTGAAAGTGTAATAGGCATTGCAGCTCTGCAAGGCCGAAGTACTCTCTGAGGCCTTGAACCAGGTTTCTGTGACTGCACAGACATCTACATCCTCCAGTGAGAGAGGTGCTTCCAGAGTGTGCAGTTTGTGGTTTAAGCTCCTAGCATTTAGCAGCATAAGTCTTATTTTGTTACCATTGGCAATTTTCACGTCAGCAATTTTGTTTTTGAGACCTTGCCTAAAAAGGCACTATGGGGGAGGCAAGAACAGTTACTATATAAAACTAACTGGAGTGAGGTGTTCAGTGGAAAATCTGCAGATGGAATATTGAAAGCTTTGAATGAGAAATTGTTTGAGTGCAAAAAGTAAAAACAAATGTTTAACATCAGGATCTAGGCATGCAATGTCAGGGGGTATATTTCCATAAGAACAAGATATCTGATTAAGGTGAGAGACAAAAAATATAAGAAATGGAAGAGAGGTTGAACTACAACTTTGAAAATTGAAATAAACAAGCTGGGCAAACAGATTAAGCATAGTGTTAGACAAGATCAACAAAAAAATGAAGAAAATTTATATAAAGATATTGAGCATAATAGGAAACCTTTTTATAGATACATAACATGCGGAAGGAGTAAAAATACACATATTGATAAACTGTGTGCAGATTCTAAAATTTATTCTCAGACACAACAGATTATAGATATATTTACAAAATCTTATGCAAAACAGTCTGGCTCCACAAAAGGGGTGGTAAGTTGTCCTAATAACATCCAGGTAACCCCAAATACTGGAATCAAATTAGATTATATTGAAGAACTGTGCAAACTGGATCCAAACAAAATGCAGGGAAGAGATGGAATAAGTAACAATGACCTGAGAACACTTCAGCAAAAATGTACACTACCATTATATCTATTATTCACTAGGTCATACAAATATGGGGAGATTCCTCAAGATTGGAGACATGCACTTATTAAGCCTGTCTTTAATGGAAAGGGGAGTAGGACAAACCCAAAATCATACAGGCCCTTAAGTCTACCTTCATGTTGTGGAAAAATAATCGAGAAAGTAGTACTGGATAAGTTATTGTCAGAACTGGATAGGTTGGGACTTGAAACCATATATCAACATGCATATCTTGAAAATAAATCTATTACCACCTGTAACATGATGTTCTATAACAATATAATAACAACTATGAATGAAAAATTGTGCTGTATAGAACTATAGGTTGTAGAAAAAGATTTATAAAGTCTAGGCAATCAAACACAATGAAGTCATTGTTTGTTAGTTACATTAGACCCAAACTTGAGTATGGAATAACAATATGGAAACCCTATAGGAAAACAAGCATGAATAAACTGGAAAGAGTACAGTGGAAATATACCAAGGGCATCCATGGATGTGAAAATCTAAGTTATTATGAAAGACTAAACTATCTGAACTTGTATAATGTCTCTTACAGATATTTAAGAGGAGATCTTATTCAGGTATATAGGGCATTTAGCGACAACTACCTCTGGGAATGTTTGGGTTATCAAAAAGTACTAGGAATCATCAGATAACCTATGTAGAAGATTCTATAGGAATGAGAAGTGCACTAATTGCTTCTCTGACAGAGTAGCTGATACATGGAACAGACTACCATTAAAGCAAGTACTAGTTTAGATATTTTTAAGAACAGCCTGGACATTTATTATGGGAACAAGTGTTTTGGTATATTGGCAAGCTAGAAGGGCATTAATGCCTGTGCTTGAAACATTTGTATGTATGTAAGAACTTTTGCCAGCAGCTGAAAGCCTAGTGGTGCCAGTGCAAACCACCTCTGACAAAGCAGCAAGGTTTGTCAACCATGTCAACCCAGGCTGACAGAAACTGACTCCCCTTTAAATGACACCAAAAGCAAAGCCAATTATTGAAATTGATCATTTTCTGTTTATACTGTGGCATCATTCTAGTTGAGGGTAACATGCTGCTCAAGGCTAGGGACATGCCTGCCTGGGACAAATACTCAGAGAGCACAATCATGTCTCTCTTCATATAGTCTAGTGGGGTATGTGTTAGGTCATTCACTCCAACATGAATTATTGGCAAGAAACCTGAGTGCATGCATGATCTGGCAAATACTGTCACTGGACAGGCAGCTGACTGTGACTTTCTTCTTATCTAACCTGGTGAGTGGGACATCCGTGTATCTCACTTAGGAGTCTCCACTGACAAGAAAATTTGTTTTTGAGTGTTAAACCTTAAGGGCTTGGTAAGTGAGATGCTGGTGTTGCTCTGTGTCTTGGCTGGTATGGAAACTGTGTTAGTTGTTGCAGTCTTTTGTTTTGGAGGTCTCTGGTGTTTTGGTAAGTTTGTTGAGAGAACCTCCATGTATGTTGATTTATGTGTTGGATGCATACTATGTGCATGAGTAGTGGTACTCGGTGCATGAACAGTAGTGTTTGAGCTGACAACCTTTTCAGTGTTACTGTTTTGAGTGCGAGAGAGAGAGGAGCGATTCAAGATTCTTGGTGTAGATACGGCTCACATACTCTCTTCTAGATTATGCTTTTAGTAGAAGGTTGTCAGTGTACATGACGCAGTTGCTACACTGCCTCAGGAGACCCAAGTCAACAAGGCTGACAGGAGAAACAAGGGTATTCCAACTGTCCATAATGCTAGATTTGAATAACTCTTATCACAAAGGGGGTGCTTTCGGGACTGATCTAGGATGTGCTCTGTAGATGGGTATTTCTGACGGGTTTTTGTCTGGTGGTTAAATAGGTCACACCTCACTAGCAATAGTTCTTAGATCAGAGATGTACTAAAGATGAGGAATACAGTAATGTACTACAGCTTTAGCTAAGGGAAAATTGTCAAAATTATCTGCCTGGATATGGTGCACAATTGCACATTTGCAGTGCACGGTGCTGCACAACGCACAAACAAGCAGAAACCAGGTCAAACTCAGGGCTTAAATACCAGAAGCTAAAAACTTAAAAACAACTTAAAAGAAACTCAAAAGAACCAATGAGGGTGTTTACTCCATGCCCTAGAAAGTTCTTGCTTTCACTTCCGGGTAAAACAAGATGGCAGCCATTTCTGCAGCAGGAGTTTTGGCACCTGCTGCTGCGTCTACTGTCATTGTTTCTAATTTGGCTTCTGATAATGTTTCATTGTCTTTTTCACCTGTATCTTCTTTGCCTGGTCCTCGGACCTCTGTTGAAGGTTCTACTGTTTTGAAAGATGCTGATAATTTGACTTTACTCGACTGTGGTGATACTATGGAACTACAGGATTGTTCCCAGACTTCTACTGCTTCAGTGTTTGCTGTTTAAGCTCCCCAGTGGAGAAGCTGGCTATGTCTACTAGTACTGTAGCTTCTGTTGCTTCTGCTGTTGTTTCTAAAGCTAAATACTATTCTGCTGTGGTAAAAACATCATTTTCTGTTTCTGGCAGTTAACATGGGTCTAATGGACAGGCAAGGATTGTTTCTAAACCTTTTGTTCATTCAAATCTGCTTCAGATCTGCCTTTATCATGTAAATTTATTTGGTGTTCTTTGTTAAAGCCTTTGTTTGTTTCAGTTCAGTCTTCGTGTGCTATTATTCACTGGGGAGGAATGCTTTTGCTGATGTTTATTTTGAAACTCATGAAGCTGCTTCTGCTTTTGTTTCCAGTTTTTCTAAGCATAATTCTCAGAAGCCTTGGTCTGACTATGTGTTGTCTGAAGTAGATATTCACTATGTGTAAAATTATTTTCTATTTTCATTCTATTTATGTTACTGAGGCTCATGTTAGAGAGTTTTTGCTCTCACTTTGTAAAGATTTTTTTTCTGTGAAAAAGTATTTTGATACTGATGCTGGTGGCATTTGGGATAGGGCCTGGAAGGCCTGGGTGGCCTTACATGTGCTAGATACTGGAGTTTCCCATTTGCCTGGTATTTGTTTATTGGCTAGTCAGATGGGGTATTTTGAGATATGCAGGACAGCCTAAATTGTGCTTCTTTTGTGGTGTCTTCTCACATTTGGTGTCTGTATGTCCTTTTAGGAGATATACTTACTGTGGATCATCTGAGCATTTTGCTAGGGCTTGTCCCCAGTGGTGTCATTTGTGTTTATGTTCACATGAGGACTCTGGTTGTCCTGATTTGCCCCCTGCAATGATTAGCTACGGTTGTATATATAAGGTGCCTAGTTTTTACTGAATTTGTGATTCTGATGAAGATTATTACGAAAGCGCGCTCAATCACCAGTTTTAACTTTATGTGTATCAGTTCGTGGTCTTTGTGATTTTTATCGTATTAAATACATTTGGAATTATCCAGTGGTTGGACATTTATTGCTCGGTCCCTGGTGGCAGACTTTGGTTGGTTTTTTAGCCTGGAGGACAGCCCTTTATGGTGCAGCAACGGATTTTCTTTTATTATTTTTTACAAGTGGTGAAGAGTGACGAGGTGTTTGACGTTTCTTGGTTCCAGCCATTGCCGGTACAAGGGAATCCCCATGGAGAACGATAACTCACTGTTAAGCCATCTTATTCGGCTGATACGAGCCCATTCGGAAGGAGCAACAGGTTCCGTTCAGTCACCAGGTTCCAGCGGATCCATTCCATGTGCACAACGGAGTCCGGAAATGGTGTCCAGGTCGGGAGCGAGGACCGGAGTTGCTGGGGAAGGTAGCGGCCATGAATTTAACAGTGAACATGGAGTGCAGAGTACCATACCCGGTTCGAATGGAGGTTATACAAACAAAACCAAAAAACGGACTAAACAACGAGGGTTGGACAGTTACAACAATGTGGATTTCACGGAATGGCTTGACCGCTCATTTTCCAAGACGGTTGATGAAACGGTGAGCACACGCAAGGAATACAGTTCCTATAAGGACAAATGTATGACATTAGAATTTGAATTGAACAAATATAGAAACCTAAGCCTTGATAATTGGTATTTAACTCAGTGTGTGGAGCGCAAAATTGTGCCTAAGGGCCTGAGGTTAAATAAATATCCTAACAATATACGAGGAAATGGTGAGTTATTCAAAACCATTTCAGATATTCTCAATGACTGTGGTATTCTTATCTTGAAGGCTATGATTTGTAGTAATGCTGATATTCTTTCTGAAAGTAAAAAAAGAATAGATGTAATTCAGAAGGAAATTAGTAATGATTTACTATTCACTATTAAAGAGAATAAAGAAATATATCATAAGGTACTTCATGATGTTGATAATAATGTGTTTAGTAACTATAAGAGAAAATTAAGTAAAATTGACCGGGATTTGCGTGATTACCAAGAAGGAAGGGCCTATGTTGACCCGAATAAAACTAACAAAAGGTCCTTTAGGTATCAGAATTTTAGATATGGGGGAAAGGATAACAGGGGTAATTCACCCATTCAATATAGGAACACCATTGGGGAAAATAGCATATGGTATGGGAACCAAGATTTGAATATGGATGTGAATAACATTGGTGAAGGTGCTGCATTGAATCAAGTTGACCCTTTAGGGGAGGAAATGAGGGAGGGACCCCGAAGATCAGAAAGGTTAAGGAACCAGAACCGGAACCGCTCTTACACATATGCAGAAGCTATAGGGGACAATCATTACAGGACACAAGGGGGGAACAGATACAGATAGAGGGGTTAATTGATTTGGTAGAATTAGACACTTCACACCATTTGGTTACCTACTTAGGTAATGACAATTGTAGTAATGAAGATTTTTCTAGAATGGAACTACATTTAGGAGGTAATTATACAAAGATGGATGGTCATGAAACAGTGTTGTGTGACACAGTGGATTTTGGTACGCTTGAACATGTGGCGACAAATACATGCAAGATTTTTACACGTGACAATTTTAATATTTATAATTTCACTGATTTAGATATTACAGCGGAATTTTTTAATCTTTTTACTAAGGGGTTTTCATTTATACCTGTACATAAACCCAGGATTGAGAACATATTATTGGACATTAAGTTATTTGCTAGGAAGCTAAATTTAAAGACAATATTTCAAAATGAAGAAGCAAATATAAGGAAAGGGCTTAAAAGAAGAAGTACTTTTAACCCACCCCTACAACCTGATATATTTAATTTTGAGACCTGTGCCCTAAATATGGTTAGGGAATGTTATTTGTCACATGAAGTCGAAAAGGAATATGTGAATTTAACTGAAGAAGAAGTTAAAGTGTTGAAAATGTTACAGGGTAATGAGAGGATTAGGATTATGAAACCCAATAAGGGGGGTGGGGTAGTTTTGATGGACCATTGGGACTACACTAAGAGGATGGTTGAAATTCTGGATCAGGGCAATAGATATCAACTTGCATCTAGGAACGAGATGAATATATGTTATAGTAAAATTGATTTTTATTTAGAAGATAATTTGATCCAAGGATCCATTGATCTAGACCTATATAATTTTCTGAAGGTTTCTAAACCAGTAATCCCTGAGGTTTTTGGAATACCCAAGATTCATAAGGATACGCAAAATCCCCCACTCAGGCCCATTGTGACATCCCAATGTTCGAAGACACAGACCTTAGCTATTTTTGTGGACAATAAATTGAAACCTTTTTACAATTTGTATCCCCATATACTTATACATTCATGGGATTTTTTGGAAAAATTTAACAATATTCCTTACGATGATAGTTATGGTTTTATTACCATTGACGTTAAAGATCTTTTTTCAGTAATACCCCACAATACTGGTCTTAAATGGTTTGAGGATATGTTAATAGAGTTTAAGTTTTTGAATAACATTGATTTTAGATTAGTATTGGAATATATAGAGGTTGTTTTGGAAAACAACTTCATTCATTTCCAGGGAGACATTTATCATCAGATTGGGGGGGTGGCTATGGGATCAGCCTGTGCCCCAATATACGCAAATATTATTATGCTCTACTGGGAACTTGAATTCGTATTTAAATCCCAATTTTGGAGATACATAAAACGATATTTCCGATTTTTGGATGATATATTCATTGTCTGGGATGGTAACATAGCATTGATTAACGAATTTATACAGTATATACATAAGACTACTAACTTTTTAGAGTTTACATATCAATATAATACGGACTATGCTAATTACCTTGATATTACTATAACTAAACATAGAGAAGACAAGCAATACAAATCCAAGGTTTATAGGAAAAGTTGTTTTTCCAATTCTTATGTACATTACCAAAGTGACCATCCCCTATACTTGAAAAGAAATATTATTAAGGGGCAAATGGTAAGAGCCTCTAGGATGACTAGTGACAACATAGAATGTAAACATGAAATGGATAATATACAGGGTCTGTTTAGGGAAAGGGGGTATCCCATTGAATTAATTAAGAATGTGAAAAGGGAGGTAATGAAAAAACGGAATACCCATTACCCACCACTGCTGAGAGGTAATTTAGTTGTGGCAAATATCAGGAAACCTAAACATACTGGTTTTGATAAAGAGGAGATTCCGAGATTAATATTTACATATCACAGAGGATGTGAGTGGATACAAAGGGGCATACATGAGGTCTGGAAAATATTCTCAAGGATGTCCAATAATTTATCAATTTTTCAACAACCCTTAAAATTCACCTATAGGAAAAATCTCAATTTTAAGAACTTATTTGAGAAGAAAAATTTATTAAAAGACAAGGGGGTGACTAGTAAGACTGGAACACATAGATGTGGCAGGTGTGGGCAATGCTCCTTTATTTCCGGAAATAAGGAAATATTCGTGAAAGGTATTGGGAGAAAACTTAGGAGCAAAGGGTACTTCACCTGTTACACCCAGGGTGTTGTTTACCTTGTTTATTGTCTTACCTGTGGTGGATATTATGTGGGTAAGACGGAACGTCAGCTTAGAAAACGTATTTACGAGCATATGAGGGATATTACTAGAAGGAATGATAATAATGCCCTATTTAGGCATATTAATATATGTGAAAAAGCTAATTATAAATTTTGGGTACTGGAGGAGGTGAAAAAGAGTGATAGGGGTGGCGATTGGGAATCCCTATTGGAATATAGGGAGTTAATTTGGCAGCTTAAATTAGATGCCTGTGGTCCTAAGGGGATGAATGACCATCTATCTATTAAGCCAGCCCTGAAGCTCTTAGCAAATAACCCCAAATAACAATAATAATAATAACAACAAAAAACTTTTAACAAAACTTTTAACAACATAAAATAATTTTTAATAAAAATCTGTAATGTAGTCATTGTATTACAACATATATATACAATACATATATATTTTTTAAAAATATTTATTAAATAATTATTTATTTAATGTATTTTTATGTATTTTTATGTATTTTGTGTATCAAGTGTACCATTTTTCCAACCATGTATTTATGTATTTAGATATTTATGTATTCAAGTAATTATTTTCCTATTTATCAATTTATTAAGTGTCATATGAAATAGAAATTCAGAATCTATGTACAACTTTGTAAATATATTATATAGTAGATATACAGTACATAGGAATTAACATCACTATCAGTATCTGTTTTATATTAACAACCACCATTCACTGTACGACAGGTTATTTTAACACGACTAGATAGGGAAAAAGGAAGATTTGTATGTATATTATATTTATGCAAACAGATCCAAGCATTTACTGGGTTTGGAGTAATAATTAATTAATCAATCAATTTAACCAATCAACCAATTATGATTAGCTGCGGTTGTATATATAAGGTGCCTAGTTTTTACTGAATTTGTGATTCTGATGAAGATTATTACGAAAGCGCGCTCAATCACCAGTTTTAACTTTATGTGTGTCAGTTCGTGGTCTTTGTGATTTTTATCGTATTAAATACATTTGGAATTATCCAGTGGTTGGACATTTATTGCTCGGTCCCTGGTGGCAGACTTTGGTTGGTTTTTTAGCCTGGAGGACAGCCCTTTATGGTGCGGCAACGGATTTTCTTTTATTATTTTTTACAAGTGGTGAAGAGTGACGAGGTGTTTGACGTTACAGCGGAAATATACCAAGGGCATCCATGGATGTGAAAATCTAAGTTATTATGAAAGACTAAACTATCTGAACTTGTATAGTGTCTCTTACAGATATTTAACAGGAGATCTTATTCAGGTATATAGGGCATTTAGGGAGAACTACCTCTGGGAATGTTTGGGGTCATCAAAAAGTACTAGAGAATCATCAGATAACCTATGTAGAAGATTCTATAGGAATGAGAAGTGTACTAATTGGTTCCCTGACAGAGTAGCTGATACATGGAACAGACTACCATTAAAGCAAGTACTAGTTTAGATATTTTTAAGAACAGCCTGGACATTTATTATGGGAACAAGTGTTTTGGTATATTGGTAAGCTAGAAGGGCATTAATGCCTGTGCTTGAAACATGTGTATGTATGTAAGAACTTTTGCCAGCAGCTGAAAGCCTAGTGGTGCCAGTGCAAACCACCTCTGACAAAGCAGCAAGGTTTGTCAACCATGTCAACCCAGGCTGACAGAAACTGACTCCCCTTTAAATGACACCAAAAGCAAAGCCAATTATTGAAATTGATCATTTTCTGTTTATACTGTGGCATCATTCTAGTTGAGGGTAACATGCTGCTCAAGGCTAGGGACATACCTGCCTGGGACACATACTCAGAGAGCTCAATCATGTCTCTCTTCATATAGTCTAGTGGGGTACGTGTTAGGTCATTCACTCCAACATGAACTATTGCCAAGAAACCTGAGTGCATGCATGATCTGGCAAATACTGTCACTGGACAGGCAGCTGACTGTGACTTTCTTCTTATCTAACCTGGTGAGTGGGATATCCGTGTATCTCACTTAGGAGTCTCCACTGACAAGAAAATTTGTTTTTGAGTGTTAAACCTTAAGGGCTTGGTAAGTGTGATGCTGGTGTTGTTCTGTGTCTTGGGTGGTATGGAAACTGTGTTAGTTGTTGCAGTCTTTTGTTTTGGAGGTCTCTGGTGTTTTGGTAAGTTTGTTGAGAGAACCTCCATGTATGTTGATTTATGTGTTGGATGCATACTATGTGCATGAGTAGTGGTACTAGGTGCATGAACAGTAGTGTTTGAGCTGACAACCTTTTCAGTGTTACTGTTTTGAGTGCGAGAGAGAGAGGAGCGATTCAAGATTCTTGGTGTAGATATGGCTCACATACTCTCTTCTAGATTATGTTTTTAGTAGAAGGTTGTCAGTGTACATGACGCAGTTGCTACACTGCCTCAGGAGACCCAAGTCAACAAGGCTGACAGGAGAAACAAAGGTATTCCAACTGTCCATAATGCTAGATTTGAATAACTCTTATCACAAAGGGGGTGCTTTCGGGACTGATCTAGGATGTGCTCTGTAGATGGGTATTTCTGACGGGTTTTTGTCTGGTGGTTAAATAGGTCACACCTCACTGGCAATAGTTCTTAGATCAGAGATGTACTAAAGATGAGGAATACAGTAATGTACTACAGCTTTATCTGAGGGAAAATTGTCAAAATTATCTGCCTGGATATGGTGCACAATTGCACATTTGCAGTGCACGGTGCTGCACAATGCACACACAAGCAGAAACCAGCTCAAACTCAGGGCTTAAATACCAGAAGCTAAAAACTTAAAAACAACTTAAAAGAAACTCAAAAGAACCAATGAGGGTGTTTACTCCATGCCCTAGAAAGTTCTTGCTTTCACTTCCGGGTAAAACATGATCGCAGCCATTTCTGCAGCAGGAGTTTTGGCACCTGCTGCTGCGTCTACTATCATTGTTTCTAATTTGGCTTCTGATAATGTTTCATTGTCTTTTTCACCTGTATCTTCTTTGTCTGGTCCTCGGACCTCTGTTGAAGGTTCTACTGTTTTGAAAGATGCTGATAATTTGACTTTACTCGACTGTGGGGATACTATGGAACTACAGGATTGTTCCCAGACTTCTACTGCTTCAGTGTTTGCTGTTTAAGCTCCCCAGTGGAGAAGCTGGCTATGTCTACTAGTACTGTAGCTTCTGTTGCTTCTGCTGTTGTTTCTAAAGCTAAATCCTATTCTGCTGTAGTAAAAACATCATTTTCTGTTTCTGGCAGTTAGCATGGGTCTAATGGACAGGCAAGGATTGTTTCTAAACCTTTTGTTCATTCAAATCTGCTTCAGATCTGCCTTTATCATGTAAATGTATTTGGTGTTCTTTGTTAAAGCCTTTGTTTGTTTCAGTTCAGTCTTCGTGTGCTATTATTCACTGGGGAGGAATGCTTTTGCTGATGTTTATTTTGAAACTCATGAAGCTGCTTCTGCTTTTGTTTCCAGTTTTTCTAAGCATAATTCTCAGAAGCCTTGGTCTGACTATGTGTTGTCTGAAGTAGATATTCACTATGTGTAAAATTATTTTCTATTTTCATTCTATTTATGTTACTGAGGCTCATGTTAGAGAGTTTTTGCTCTCACTTTGTGAAGATTTTTTTTCTGTGAAAAAGTATTTTGATACTGATGCTGGTGGCATTTGGGATAGGGCCTGGAAGGCCTGGGTGGCCTTACATGTGCTAGATACTGGAGTTTCCCATTTGCCTGGTATTTGTTTATTGGCTAGTCAGATGGGGTATTTTGAGATATGCAGGACAGCCTAAATTGTGCTTCTTTTGTGGTGTCTTCTCACATTTTGTGTCTGTATGTCCTTTTAGGAGATATACTTACTGTGGATCATCTGAGCATTTTGCTAGGGCTTGTCCCCAGTGGTGTCATTTGTGTTTATGTTCACATGAGGACTCTGGTTGTCCTGATTTGCCCCCTGCAGCCTCTACTTCAGCTGAGGCCTCTACTGTTTTGTCTGCTACTGGCTCTAAGTCAGCTTTTGATGTTGTGCTTGGTGATGTTTCTTTGCAGCAGGTTGTGGATCCCATTCCTGATCCACCACCTCCTCCTTCTTTACCAGCTTCAGTTCCTGTAACTCCTCCTTCTGGGGATTCTGATGTGTTTTTAGCTCACCAAGGCCTGTAGTTACCTGCCTTTCTACTAGCATTCCCCTTTCACCTATTATTTATGTTGTTCCTACTGGGACTGAAATGTTAGACTCCAGTAGGAGGTTACATCGGGTGCCTGATGCTTCTTCTACTGATGCCAGTGCTAAGGTGCTGGGCTCCTCAGAAAGTGTTGGTTGTGTGACAGATGCTAGTTCTGATCTGCCTGAGTCCCAGTCAGAAACATTAGGTTATACATGGAGGTCCTTAAGGCTTAACCACACTAAAAGGACTTTGAATGATGATTCTAGTTCGGTTACTGATGGCTGACCTGTCTTTGGTTTTTTTTTTGTAATATAAATGGTATGGTGTCTTTATCTAGGTATTTGACTGTGCATTATTGGGTTTCTTCCCTTTCTTCTGATATTCCTTTGTTAGATGTGGGCAAAATGTCTTCTGCTTCTTGTTTGCAATGGGGAGCTTTGTGGGGAGGGAGTGTGGTTTGGTCTTTGGGGACTGATCACCTGTCTGACATTATGGTGCTGTATCATAAGTATGTGGTGGTGGTTAGGGATGTTGTTTATGCTTTAACTGGTAGGGCATTGGTGGAAGATTTATTGTGTAGGCATTCTTTTATATGTTTTGTTATTGTCTATACCTTTTTTGTGTAGCTGAATGCCATTTATTGTTTCAGCACTTACGGCCTTATTTTCTTATTGACTGTCCCATTCTTTTTTTGGGGGGGGGGGGCTTAATTCTGGTGTTATACCATGAGATTCTAGATCTAGGCAATACTCTAATGTTCATTGTTGCAAGGACATTTTACACCTGGCCTCCCTTACTGTGTGTAGCCCTTATGCTTTTGTTTATTTTCATGGCAATACAAACACCCATATTGATTACTGTTTTTGCTATACCACATTTGCCTTAGTTTCTTCTTCTTTGTCTTTTGTACCCTTTACTGACCACCATGCTTTGTCATTTAACTTTGGTGTGTCCTCTGCTTTATCTAAGGTTAAGGGTTTACCTAGATATACTGCTCCCTGGACTTTTACTCCTGCTTGGCAGGTGTTTGTTTCTGAATTATGGGATGATCATTTCACTCTGTTGCCTTTCTTTCCTTCTCTGTCCTCATGGTGGTTGGCCTTTAAGGAGAAGTTTGTTGCTCATTATAATTGGTTTTCCCAGTTTTATTGTTAAGCAGTCTTCTGATGCCTTGCCTTGTATGTTGATTTTCAATCTGCTGTGCATCAGGACCCTGATTGTGTGTCAGGATCCTGCAAGTGCATCAGGGCCCTGCTGTGTGTCAGGACCCGGCTACTGCTCTTTAACATCTTCATGAACTGCATTTGCACAATATTGCTTGGGTCAAGGTACTTCTTTGGAACTTGGCTCACTCCTTTAAGGGTAAGGGTGAGGAATTTCTTCCTTATGTGGGCAAGCATATGCTTAGGACAGAGACCTTTATTCATAGTTTCCTAACTTCTTCTGGTGATGTTACTACTAAGGCAGATATTTTGCATGAAGTTAATTCTTATTTGTGCTCCGTATATGATGATAAGATTTATCCTGCTGAGTCATGGTCCATTCTAGCAATGCCAACTGCTTTTATGGCTGCTTTTGATACACCTATTACCGTATTTGAGGTTCATCAGACCATTTCTTCTTTTAAAGTTGATTCTGCCCCAGAGTGGGATGGGCTTTCATATCATTTTTACCACTGTCTTTCTGATTTTCAGTTGTCAGTACTAGTTCAGTTGTTGAATGAGTGGTTTTCTAATGTTTTTTCCCATCCTGACTTTTTGCACATTGTCCTTTAGTTTCTCTGGAAGAAGGGTGACTGCAGGTTCTTTTCCAATTGGTGCCCTATTTCCTTGCGCAACACTGATTACAAGTTGCTTTGTAAAGTTTTACATTGTGCCTTCATTCTAAGATTCACTTTCTTTTGGATCCCAAGGTCTATGGTATTTCAGGCAGGCCTATGTAGGACTTGTTGTTTTGCTGAAGTCTGTTACTTCTTATGTTTACTCTTCTCCTTCTGCTTTGCTGCGTTCTCGTGACCTTACTAAGGCATTTGATAATGTTAGCCATGGGGGGCTTGTTAGCCATTTCGAAAGCCTTTGGATTTAGTCCTGTTTTTCTTCAGTGTATTTCTTCTATTTATTCTGCTTCAGTTATCATTCCTTTGGTGAATGGATGGTTAGGTGCAGATGTTACTGTGAAGAATGGTGTGCATCAGGGCTGCCATTTGATGAGTTATCTCTTCACCTTGGTGGTGGGTGCAGTATTTTTTAAGTAGCAGGCTCATTTTTCTGTGTCTCCTTTTTCTTTTCCCTGCTTTGGTGTTTTTGCCTTGTTTTCTATCCTCTGCAGATGATGTGATGGTGCTTGCTGACTCTACTACTGTTTTGCTGACTTATATGCACCATTTTTCTTTCTTTTTTTTTCCATTAGTGGGCCTCTCTCTCTTAATCTTGCCAAATCCAGTGGTTTTGGTGAAGTCCCTAGTGTTGGGGGGGGGTCTTTTTTTTCTGCAGACCTCTCCATTTTGGGTGTGCCTTTTGGTACTCCATCTTATGTGCTCGAGTCTTGTGAGTGCCTTCTTGATAAGGCTTTCCAGCAATTAGTTTTTTGGCGCTCCTTTCCATTGTCTTTTTGTAAGAAAGCTTATTTGTTAAAGGGGACTTTGTTGGGTACTTTGGGGTATGTTTTATTTTCTGTTTATTTGTTTCCTTGTTCTTGGTCTACTCGTCTTTTGTCTTTTAAGTATATTTTCAGCATTAGACATATCTCCTAAATATATCATTTATGGCTTTGAACCTCCAACTCTCAAGAGCCTTAGAATTACTTTTCCACGTACCAAGCTGACTGGCTGTTTCTTTCATCTGACTCAGAATATCTGGATGCATGTGCAAACTCTTGGCTTGTGTGCAGCTTATGCATCAGATGCATTGTTTAGTAGTCTTGTGAAGCAACTGGCTATGTTTGCATTTGTGCATGTTGCTGCTATTCTCAATACTTTTTCCAAGCTGAGGACATACTTCCCATGTTTTGTATGTAAGCTACACTGCATTACTTTGAACAGTATTATGCACTCGCAAGAGTTTGTATTTTCACTACATGGTTTTCAGTATTTCCACCTTCATTTTGGTCAGTTTATGAGGTGCATGTGTCTGATCTTCCACATATTCAAAACCTAGTGGAAGGCTGGGACAGACATTTTAATAGTTTTCTTGACTGTAGAACTGTTGATTTGGGTGCTGCTATACATTGTCTTGTGCAGTAACAGGCTCGGTGGATGAAATGCTTGTTCAGCTGTCATCTGGGGAGTACTACAGTCCTCTGCATCAGAGGTTTGTGTTTAAGGAGAAAGCAATATGCCACTTGTCACAGAGCAGATCATTTTCCCTCTTGGAGTACCTTCTCTTTTTATCTCTGCATATCATAAGTTAGTGCTGTGTACCCACAGTGGTGGTGCTGCGGTAGCGTTGTCGCCTCACAGTAAGACACTGTCTGGTTCGATTCTCAGCTAGAGCGTCTTCTGCGTGGAAACATGCGTGAATGGGCGTACCTTCATTGAAGGTTGTGCATCAGGGCTGGTAACTCTGCATGTAAAAATCAACTACCAATCATTAGCGGATCGGAGTTCCGCTGTGGCGACCCCTAACCGGGAAAAGCCGAAAGACACAAACTCATAAGTTAGTGCTGTGGTAAACTCTTGTGTGTTTCTCTGTTGTGTCTTTTAATAAAGCATGCATAGGTGTTTTTGATATTTTGTGCCACAATGCTATCAGCAATTGCTCAGAGCTTCATTGTGCCTGTGACTATAAACTTTGGCTTGCTTCTAAACCATCTGGAAATACAAAGCTGATATAAGTATTTTTTTTTTTTTTGCACTTGCTTTAACTGTTCAAGTGATATCTAATAACTGTGCTGCATTTATTTATTATCACTATTTATTTGCCTGTATTGTTAAAGAAACTCCATCTGCTTGTTACTGCATTGTTCTTAGATTGTTGATTGCATTGCTTCCATTCTGATATGTCTCCATTTCATTTTCTACTGGTCAATAGCTTTTGTGTTTTTATCTGATGGGCTTCTGGGTTTAACTTTAGAAAAGTCTTTCATCTTGCTGGTAGAAAATAATTACATTTTGTAAGGTTCTGTTCAGAGCTTCCTTATGCCTGTGGCTACACAATCTGGTTTGCATATTCTTTGAACTTAGATTAACTGTCCGAGTGATATTTAATAACTATGTGCTGCATTTATTTATTATCACTGTGTTTCTGCCTGTATTGTTAAAGAAAATCCATCTGCATATTACTGCACTGCTCTTAGGTTGTTGATTGCCTTGCTTCTCTTCTGATATTTGTCTCCATTTTATTTACTACTTGTCAATAGCTTTTTGTGTTTTTATCTGATTGGCCTCTGGGTTTAACTTAAAAAAAAGTATTTCATCTTGCTGGTATAAAATAATTAAATATTGTAAGATTCTGCTCAGAGCTTCCTTGTGTCAGTGGCTACAAGACCTGGCTTGTTTCTAAACCATCTGGAAATGCAAAGCTGATATAAGTGTATTTTTTGCACTTGCTTTAACTGTTTGAGTGACATTTAGTAACAATGTGCTGCATTTATTTGTTATCACCACTGTTTTTTTTCTGCCTGAACTGTTAAACCCTATCTGTTTGTTACTGTACTCCTCTTAGGTTGTTGATTGTCTTACTTCTGTTCTGATATCTGTCTCCATTTTATTTACTAGCGGTCAATAGCTTTTGTGTTTATATCTGACTGGCCTCTGGGTTTAATTTTAGAAAAGTCTTTCATCTTGCTGGTAGAAAAGAACTACATTTTGTAAGATTCTGCTCAGAGCTTCCTTGTGCCTGTGGCTACAATATTTGGCTTGCTTCTAAGCTTAATTTTACTGTTTAAGTGATATTTAGTAACTCTATGCTACATTAATTTATTATCGCTGTTATTCTGCCTGCATTGTTAAAGAAACTCCATCTGCTTATTACTGTACTGCTATTAGAATGTTGATTGCCTTGCTTCTGTTCTGATATCTGCCTGCATTTTATTTTTTCCACCCACCCGCTCAGCTGTTGTATTATTTTTCCCACCCATCCTTGTAACTGTTGTTATATTCTTAAAAGTTGGTGGCTTTTGATTTGTCCGCCTCTACTATATATTCAATATTGGACACTCCTCCCAGTCCTATTGCATCAACTTATTGTACTGCATTCAGTGAGATCATTTGGGAAGGCCCACACCCTTAGTTTCTTAACCTTGAATTATTATCTGTTCCCTACTTACTACTTAAAAAAAATGACACTTTAGTCAGCTCCCTTTTCTGTATTTGTGTCCGTTCCTACTTTATTACTTTATTTTGTTTTTGCTGCTTGTTCTCAAAAGTATTCAGTTGCATTTATTCTGCTGCATTGATTACTGCTTGTTAGTAGCCTGATTAAATTGTAATTGTTATTCTAAGCCTCTTAGTTTTGGTTTAAGGACTTTGTCTTCAGGCCAGTTATTTTACATTAAGAATGTTTGTGGTCTACACTCTTGCGGGAGGAAAGGGTAGCCTCTTCCCTTCTGAGCTGGGAATTGCTGACTGAAGACTTATTGTGCTTTTGTTCCAGTTTAAATACTTGGGTTGCAAACCAGTTATTTTACATTAGGGAGATGTATGGTCTAAACTCTTGAGGCAAGATAGGTAGCCTACACCCTTCTAAGCTGGGAATTTCTGGTTGAAGGCTCACTATGTCTGTTATTTTTAAAGTGTCTTAGTTCTGGTTTAAGCACTTGGGCTCCAAACCCAAACTTATTGTGCCTGTTGCTCTGAGTGTCTTTGTTCCAGTTTAAGCATTTGGGTTCCAAACCAGTTATTTTACATTAGGAAGTTTTGTGGTCTAAATTCTTATGACAGGAGATGATAGCCTACACACTTCTAAGCTGGGAATTGTTGGTTGAGAACTCATTGTGTCTGTTATTCTGAAAGTGTTTTAGTTCTGGTTTAAGTACTTGGGCTTCAAACCAGTTATTTTATATTAGGAAAGTTGAGATATAGACTCTTGTGGCAGGAGAGTGTTGTCTATACCATTCAGAGCTGGGTGTTGCTGGTGAAGGCTTATTGTGTCTGCTATTATAAGTGCCTTTATTCTGGTGTAAGCACTTGGGTTCCAAACCATTCACTTTACATTAGGAATATTTGTGGTCTAAACTCATGGCAGGAGAGGATACCCTATACCCTTCTAAGCTGGAAGTTACTGGCATACCATGTCTGGTATTCTCAAGTGTCTTCATTCTGCCTTAAACACTTGAGCTCCAAAACTAGTTATTTTACATTAGGAGGGTCTGAGGTCTAGACTCTTGTGGTGGGAGAGTGTGGCCTACACCCTTCTAAGCTAGAAATTGCTGGTGAATTGCTGCTTTATTTAAATTGTTTTTTGCTATTGTGACTGTGATTCTATGCACTTTGAATTTCTAGTACTTCTACTTTTTATAGCATAGGCCAGATTCAGACTTGCTGAATCTAGACTGTTTGGTATCACTTGAGCATTAAACCCAGCTCCTCACTGAGATACTGAAAGGTCTGAGGCATCCGTTATTTCCAACAAACTATAAGTACTTGTTTTGCTCTTATATTGCACTTTTAATTTGTATTTGCATTCTACTGTCTGAATTGTATGAACTGTGTTTTTTTTTGTTTTTTGTTTTTTTGTCACATTTTACTGTATACTGTACTATAGCCCATTTCCAGGTTTACTGTTTCTGGGTCTGTTTTGTAACTTCTAAGCATTATCTCCTTGTTGGTGAAGGCCATTCTGCACCCTTGTGGGAGGAGAGTGCTGTCTGGTCCCATCGAATTGTGGGTGATTGGACTAGAGCTCAGACAGAGCATCCTTATTAGCAAGTTTGAGTTAAAAGGATTTTTTCTTGTTTTATTTAAGCCCCTGCATTTGCATGTAGTTCACCATCATGCACTGTCGCATAACAGTATTTACTGTTGGTGGTTATATACACAAACATTTTTCTTATTAAATTTTCCCTTAGCACTTTGCTTGTGATCCTCCAGAGGTTTTTTACTGCTCTGCTCTACTGTCAGTCAAAACACTAAGCCTAGCCTCAGCAGTACAAACACAACTCCCATCCACTAGCTATTCCTAAGTGTGCTCTCTTTTCCTGACCATATAAATTTACCTAAACTATGGATGGACAATTTTCCACAGTTTCTCCAGCCAGCTTAGTCAACATGGGCATCCTGAGGCAGTGTAGTAACTGCATCATGTTCACTGACACCTCTCTGATCCTAGTCCACACAAACTCAATATGTGAGAGATGCAGCTATATTAAGAACCTTAATCCATGCTTTCTCACACACCAGTCAGTACATATGACAATGAGCAGGTTGTCAGCGTGCACACCTCAGCTCCTACTCCACTCAAACACAATACACATGCTTACATGTGTGGAGATCCTCACCAGAAACGTACCTAAACACCAGAGACCTCAAAAACACAAACACAAGCATGCTATACATACTTCCTCTACAGAACACAATACACATAATAGCTCATACACCAGTGTCTCACCAATCAAGCCCTTAAGGCAATGCACAAAACCAAACATATTAGTCATAGGTGATTTTCTGTCACCAGGCTGGATAAGGCAAAGGTCATGGTCAGCTTTCTGTAAGGTGCTAGAATCTTCCATACCACACATGTACTCAAGTCTCTCAACAACAGGCACTGTTATGACTCTGCCATAGTCCATGTTGGTGTGAACAACTTGAGATGTACCTCTCTGGACTATATGAACAGAGACATGACTGAACTCTCAGACTGTGTATCTCAGGCAGGTGTGTCCCTAGCCTTAAGCAGCATTTTACCTTCACCTAGGATGATGCCTCACTACAAACAGAAAATGATTGACTTCAATAATTGGCTTAGTTTCTGGTGTCATTCTTAAGGAATCCAGTATCTGTCAGCCTGGAATGACATGACTGACATACCTTGACACTTTGCCATCTGTCACCCCTGGGATTTCAGCTACTGGCTAAGGCTCTTGCCACCCCCATAGTGCCCTTTTAGGCAGTGTCTCAAGGACAAAATTCCTGACATAAAAACTCCATCTAAATCAACCTCAAGGTTTTGCTGCTAAATGCTAAGAGTCTTAACATGAAACTGCACTCGAAGCAGTCCTCACCTTGGAAGACACAGACATTTGTGCAGTCATGGAGACATGGTTCAAGACCGTGGACAGACCCCCAGCCTTACCAGGTTGCACCTCCTTATACACATTCAGACCATAAACTGAAGACATGAAAACTAAAGGAGGTGGTGTATCAATATTCATTAAAGATAAATACACCTCCAAACTGTTTAAACAGTCATACCTGTCAACTACACAGATTTTTACAGAATGTCCAGATTTTTGCCTCATATTTTTGGTTCATTTTTCATAAAATTCTTGGTTTCTGGCAAATTAGTGGTAAATCATTAAAGATTCAAGTTGGAAAATAATGACAGACATTTGAGTTGCAGACTTCATGCAATTCAGAAAATTCATGCTAATGCAAAACTTGTTATTCTATTAACTTTCCAAGCTTTTAAGAGCAATATTTAAACATTGTCCCTAATTTTGGCCCTGTGTTCCCACTTTTATTTATGGCTTTGTCCAGAATTCTTGATCTAACAGGTTGAAAGGTATGTAAATAGTATGATTCCATGGAGATACTTCAGGTGCAATTAACTGTTGGTAGGACACCTATTCAAGTCATTACCAGCTACAGGACCCCCTCCATGAATCAGGACACCCACTCTGCCTATGTGGCTCTACTTGAGTCTATCAAGATACATCCGAACAACATGCTTTTGGGTGACTTTAACTACCCATCCATTGACTGGGTAAATTACTTGTGCTCAAACTCTCTTGCCCAAAGGTTCCTTGACTTTTTAACCCCATTACCCTGGACCAGCTGGTTGACACCCCCACAAGGGGTGCCAACATCCTGGATCTAGTGCTTACCAATATGTGGGGACCACTGTAGCACCTCCACTGTGAGGTCTTCCCTGGTGAGATCTGACCACAAATGTGTCTCATTTGAAGTAACACCTGACCATCCGTCCCAGCAGCAACTAAACTAAAAAACTTCTCCAAAGCAGATCATAGCCTCTTACAGGATGGTACAAATAGCTTCACTGTACCCTCTCCCCCCAGATGGAATTGGCAACTATGCTGAGTTCTACACAAATGATTTATACAAACACTTGTATAACTGCATTGACTCAGCCGTACCTGATAGGACCAAAACAAGCTCCTCAAGGAAGAGCAAACTTGCCTGGTGTACAACTGCCATTAACAGGCTTTACATTAAGAAGAAGAAATTGCTGTCTAAGAGTAAGTCAGAGCAAGTCCTAAACTGGAATCACTCTCACCTCCGCTTCAACAAGCAAATAAGACTTTTTGTGAAGTCCTCCAAAGCAAACTATGAATACAAATTTGATTCCTCAACTAAGGACAACCACAAGACATTCTTTAGTTACATCTGTAACCTAAAAGGAAAGGCTCAGATTTCTGTTGAACTGGTAGTTAATGATAACACATATTCTAAGCCTGTGGACATAGCTAACCTGTTGGCCAACAGGTTCTGTGAAAACACATACCCTATGACATCCCTACCACCTGTCCCCTACCTTGTATCACTAAAGAGCAAGTTGTAAATGCCCTCTCTAAGGCAAGAAACTCAACATCTATGGGACCTGATAACATCCTAGGCTATGTCCTACATGGGCTCTAACAAGAATTAACAACATCATTGGACACTCTTTTCAATCATAGTCTAAGCTCCAGCTTACTACCAGCTGAATGGAAAATGCCAACTGTTATTCCCTTGCACAAAGGTGGTGCTTCCACTGACCCCAGGAACTAAAGATTTATTAGCCTAATTAGCCTTATCTGCAAGGCCATGGAGCGAATCATCATGGACCTTATCAATAAAACTATAGGTAATCTCCAAACACTTGACCCTACTCAATTTGGATTTGTCAAAGGGAGAGCATGGCTGTTAAACCTGGTGGACTTCTTCAAGACAGTCACCAAGGCCCTGGATGAGGGGAAATCTGTACATACAGCCTACCTAGACTTAGCCAAGGCTTTTGACACTATCCTCCACTCAGGAATCATTGACAAACTTACCCAGCTAGGTATCAACACTTATATCTTTAGATGGGTTACTAACTGTCTCACTGATAGAACACATACAGTCAAAATAGGGGAATCCACCTCCAACAGCAGACCTGTAACCAGTGGTGTTCCACAGGGATCAGTCCTGGGACCTCTACTGTTTGGAATCTATTTCTCCAAACTACAAGCTAAAACTAAAGGACTGTGGCTGACAAAGTTTGCTGATGACTGCAAACTGGGAACCATCATAGAATCTCCAAATTATGTTAACTTCCTACAAGAGGGCCTTACACAAACAAATGATTCGTGCCAAAGTCATGGCCTTAAACTCAATGCAGAAAAATGTATTATCATCCCTTTCAGTAAGAACGATGTTCCTGCTAACTACCACATCAGTAGCAACACCCTAAGTACACACTCGGTGGTGAGACACCTGGGAACTCAGGTTGACATCAATCCTAGCTTTAATCACTATGCCGTCACAGTAGTAAGAAGGACATTCTGTATTGCTCATCTCATAAGTAAGGGCATTGCCTCCAGAAAAAAAAGAAGTTATAATCTCTGTGTATGCTTCCCTTTGCATGCCAATAATTGAGTACAATGCCCCTTCCCTTTTGGCATGTACCTTTTCAAGCACCTGCAGCAATTAGAGAAACAACAAAGGTTCCTCACAAGGAAAATTTAAGGTCTTCAGCATCTGTCCTATGTGGATAGTCTGAAATCACTGTCACTTATTCTGTTTCATACAGACTACTCAGAGGCAATCTCTGTCTTGCATATAAGTCAATTTGGAAATGCTGCATATCCATAAGTCAAATGGTACACGGGCTACTTGCTCTAAAAAATTTAACCTGGTACGGGACATTAATAGAACCTGCTGGAGGTAAAGATTTGTCTCCCAGAGGTTATTGCACCTTTGGAACAGACTCCCACTTCATGTAAAACAGAGCACCTCATTGGTCCTCTTCAAACACAGTCTGGATGATTTGATGGGTAACCATAAATTCACCCCGGGGTTCCTCATGTGTCCCTCTCAGACACTGGCATTATGTGCTGATTGTGAAAATAAGTGTGGAACTTGGCTAGGTTTGTAAGGGCCCTAGGGCCATTAGCCTAGTAACTTCCTATGATACTATGCCTTCTTTGTTTCCATCTGCTTGGTTCATTTGTCAATATATGGTGCTCTCAATGTTATGTTACATAACACATATAGCTAAATACAGATAGCTACATATATATATATATATATATATATATGTATATATATATATATATATATATATATATATATATATATATATATATATATATATATATATATATATATATATATATGAAACTGTTTTATGTTAACAAAACAACAGTGTTTTTAGAAACTGTCATAATCAAAAAAATTTGTACTTGGACTATTATGTTACACTTTGGGGTCTACTTGTAACTGAAACTGAAATACAGCCTGCCATCCTCAGTATATTAGATCAGTGTTACGCCACATAATTTGCTTTCCAAATTAAAGAACTGAATGAGAGGACAACACATAGATAGTGCTGATTTGTAAATCTAATGTGTGCATGTAGCAAGTAACCATAGACTAGGATTTGTAAACATTTAATGGATTGTGCAACACAAATTAGCATGGGTAATGGAAACACAGAAGTTGTGGGTGGTTCTGTGATACAAACATCATAGATTACCAATAAGCAAAATAACATATGCAGCACATACTAATGAGTGCATAATAAAGTGGAAGTGAAAAACTGTATGTAAGTAAGCCACATGAATCATACAACTGACAATACCTAAAATGGCAGACCAGTTCTGAAACATATAAAATAGGCTTAGGGCATTATGACACATATCCAGTTTTTAGACCTAGAACATGGTCTATGTGACAGAACAATGTTTGAATTAGCAAAGATAACTTGGCAGCATATGTTATAAGACACCATTGGAGCCAGAGCCCAACATGCACATCACTGCTATCCACAGCAGTGAAGGAGATACAGACAGCACCTGAATTACCTCCAGCTCAGTGATTAGCAGTTTGTTAACCATTTCTATGTGAGTGATGAGACTGTAAGGGACATTGTCAAGCCATGTTACCCACAAATAGAATTGAGAAGGGATGCTTGATATGCCCATTCTTGTAGATACTAAGATATAAATAGCCTTAACCATCTTAATTACTATCATTACTCAAGTAAATGCCTCCTCAGATACTGAATTCCACTGGATCCTTCTAAAACTTCCCTCCTGTAAGAACAGTCACCTTCTAATAGCAGTCACCTGACTTCCTCTTCCAGCCTCTCTTAACAAATTTAAATCCCTTATCCCTACTATCATCTCAGCTGCCTGCAACTATAAAAGTATTGTTATTCTAGGTGATTTTATTCTAAACTGCCTAGGTCCCTTCAGAAGTGACATTGCTGAATTCCTAGACAATATCAACCTCATTCAATTAGTCAATGACACTATTCATGCAAATCGCTTAACCAACAACCACTCCACCCTGAATCTACTAATCACTAACAATCTCCCATCATCTCCAATATATCTGTTCTTCCAACCTCATTCACAGACCACTCTCTAATAACCTTCCAAATTATCCATCCGTCACAAAAACTACCCCCCAAAACTAGCTACTTTCAGACCTAGTTCCACCATCAGTACAGACAACTTCAAAAAACACCTAGCAACTTTCGACTGGCCTCCCATTACCAACTTACAGAACCCTATCTCAGCCGCAACTGCTCTTATACATACCCTTCTTCAACTTCAAGACAAATACTTCCGTTTCATATCACATGTTTTCAAATAAAACAAAAGTCCCCCTGGTTAAAATGACAGCACTATTGTCACTTTCAGATGAGATCATTTTCAACATGGGTAAAGGAAACCTTACAGGAGTTCCCTTCATTGACCTACCAAAGCTTCTGATCTTATTGATTACTTCCTGCTCCCTCATTCTCTCCAAGAAATTAGGGTTAGTCCCAACACTGTCATCTGGTTCCAACATTTCTTAACAAATGAGTATTTCAGAATCAAAACAGACTCATCCCTATCACCTCCAGCACCCATTACCAGAGGAGTACCACAGGAAAGTACAGTTTTGTACCTACCATAAATGTAGATGTTCGAAGATCCACATTGCTGCAGTCCTTACACTTGGGTAGTCCGCTGTCCTCGGTCGGCCCGAATATCAAAGTATAAGGCTGACGTCGGTCAGGGCGCATTTGACTGACGTCAGAACGTCAGGGTACAAATGCGCATGACCGGCGTCATATCCTCAGTCTTTTCTTGCCCCAGATGTCAGAAGACCCTAAAAATAAAGGTCAAAACCAAAAGACAGCAAACAACTAACCAACCCCCCTTGCACTAACTATATGTACAATATATACAATATACACAATATGTACAACCCAACCCACACAACCACCTCCAACTACAGAGGCGAAGGAGGGAGGGTAAATTGGACTGCAGCAATGTGGATCTTCAAACATCTACATTTATGGTAGGTACAAAACTGTACTATGTTCTTCATCTCACATTGCTGCAGTCCTTACACTTGGGTAGAATCCCAAAGCAGAGGTAAGGGAGGATGGCTAACTACAAGGAAGCAGGAGCTGCCAAAATGCCCTGCAAAACAGCAGTGGCAAAACCAGCCCTGGACTTAGAGTAAAGTGGCAGGTGATAATGCCTAGAGAAAGTATGCACAGAACTCCAAGTAGCTGCCTCCAAGATATCCTTGGTTGCCACTCCCCTCAAAAAAGCTGTTGAAGTGGCAGTAGCCCTAGTGGAATGAGGCCTAATCCCAGCTGGAATCTCCTTGCCATGATGGGAATAACAGAAAGCAATGCAAAACCCAATCCACTTGGAAATAGTTTGTTTTGACACAGGCTTGCCCTGAGAACTCAAAGCAAAAGAAACAAACAATTGCTGAGACTGCCTGAACCCTTTAGTTCTGTCCAAATAATAACGCAACTGCCTGTGAACATCTAAAGTGTGCAAAACCTTTTCCCCTTTATTCTGGGGATTTGCATAAAAAGTAGGCAAATGAATAGTTTGGTTTAAAGCCACACTAGAAACCACCTTAGGCATAAAGGAAGGATTAGTACGTAATGATACCCTATCCTTATGGAAAATCAAGAAAGGCTCAACCGCCATAAGGGCCTGTAATTCAGACACCCTTCTTGCAGAGGTAATGGCCAATAAAAAAGCAGTCTTCCATGATAAATATTTCAACTCAGCAGTAGCTGCGGGCTCAAAAGGTTGTAGAGTGAGTTTCTCCAACACAAAATTGAGATCCCAAGCAGGAGCAGGAGCTTTTCGTGGGGGTCTTATATTCTTTGCCCTCTAAGAAATTGCTTGAACAAAGGATGAGAAAACAATGGTGGGTCACAATCATAGTGAGCCGAAATTGCTGCAGCATGAACCTTAATAGAAGAGAAAGACAAACCTTTGTCCAGTAACTCAGTAAGATATTGAAGAGCCACACTCAAATTAGGCCCAGAAACATCAAAATCTTTTGCTGCACTCCAAAATAAAAATCTCTTCCATTTATCCGCGTACACTTTCCTTGTACTAGGCCTTCTAGCTTCCAAAATAACATTCAAAACTTGCTGAGGAAGTGGAGGCCCACTATGGTTCAAAACAGAATATGCCAGGCTGTTAGGTGCAGAGAGTGAAGCTTGACATTGAGCAAATGGCTGTCCTCCTGTGACAACAGGTGTGGAATCGAAGGCAAAGGCCATGGAGGCTTCCGTACTAGACTTCTTAGTAATGGGTACCAGTGCTGTCGAGGCCAATCTGGAGCTATTAAAATCATCTTTGGCTTGTCCTGTCTGACCTTCAGAAGTACCTTTGGGAGGAGAGGCAGAGGTGGAAAGGCATACACATGAAGATTGCTCCAATTGAAAGAAAGAGCATCCACTCTCCAAGCTGTGGGATGAAACCTTTTGTGCAAAACTTTGGCAGCTGATGGTTTAGTGGAGAAGCGAACAGATCTATGTCTGGAGTTCCCCATGACACTGTCAATTTCTGAAATACATGAGGATCCAATTTCCACTCGTGGGGATCCATAATTTGTCTGCTCAACATATCTGCTAAGGAGTTCTGTGCTCCTGGCAGAAACCTTGCCTGAAGATTGAGCTGTAAACTGAGAGCAGTCTCCCACAAAATCATTGCTTGCCTGCATAGAGGATAAGAATGCGTTCCCCCTTGCTTGTTGATGTACCACATGACAGTTGTGTTGTCTGTTAGAATCAACACCTGTCCTGGAAGAAGGAATTCCTTGAAAGCTATTAATGCAAACTGGACTGCTAACATCTCCTTCATGTTGATATGTAGATGTTGTAGTCTGACAGGCCACTTGTTTTGTATCCACTTTCCATTTAGATGAGCTCCCCAAGCTTTGTCTGAGGCATCTGTCGTTAAAATCTGACTCGCCTCTGGCCGGGTCACAGAGAGTCCCCTGTTTAGGTGACATTCCTGAGCCCACCACAAAAATTCCTTCTGAATGCAAGGTATTATTTGAATGACAGTGTCCAGATCCTGGCAGTGCTGTGTCCATACATTTTTGAGATACCATTGTAGCTTCCTCATATGCAGTTTGGCATTGGGAAGCACCAGAATACAAGATGCCATGAACCCTAAGGCTTGAAGGACTGTCCTTGCAGTCAGCCCGGACTGATGAGATAGTTGATGGAAGTAAAGGGATAGACTCTTTTGTTTGTCCGGGGTTAAAAAGGCCATCTGGGATGCTGTATTCAGTCTCACACCCAGAAAGCACATGTCTTGAGAGGGTACTAGACTGGACTTTATTTCGTTCACAGAATACCCTAGGCATCTTAGCACTGCTATCACAAATTCCAAATGATGAAGAAGCTCTTCCCTTCCTTGAGCCAGAATTAGGCAGTCGTCCAAATAAGGATAGATCTGTATTCCTTTTAGTCTGAAGAAAGCTATCACTGGAGCCAGAACTTTCGTGAAGACTCTGGGCGCAGTAGATAAGCCAAAGGGCAATGCAGAGAACTGATAGTGAGAAGTCCCAGCTCGAAAACGCAGATACTTTCTGCAACTGAGTCTGATAGGAACATGAAGGTAAGCCTCCTTGAGATCCAAAGTTACCATCCAATGATCTTTGCCCAGCAGAGGTAAAATCTGCTGCAACGTCAACATTTTGAACTTGGGAATGTCCAGATAAGTGTTGAGGATAGATAAATCCAAAATTGGTCTCCACGTGTTCCCCTTCTTTGGTACTAGGAACAGGTGAGAATAAAATCCTAGGCCCACTTCTGGCAGAGGGACCGGCTGTATGGCCCCTAGTTGGAGCAACAGAGAAACCTGTTTGTGAGCCTCTATTCTTTGTTGAGGAGGAATGTCTGGCATGCCTTTGAAAGGAGGCAAGGTATGGAAATAAAACCAGTAGCCGTGGTGTATGATATCCAATACCCATCTGTCCTGGGTAATTAAACTCCAATTTTCTTTGAAAAGTGCCAACCTTCCTCCCAAAGGTGCTGCCAGACGAGCAGGCTCTGGCAGCTGAAAAGGTAGGTCATTGGGTCTGCTTACGAAAGGACTGACCCCTGCCCTCACCCGAAGCCTGTGCAGGAGAACTCCCTGTTCTAGGCCTGAAAGAGCCCTGAGCTCTGCCCTTACCACGACTAGATCTACCCCTAGACTGGGAATCATAAGAAGGATACGTCCACCCTTTAGTAGGCCAATTTCTACTAAACTTTGGAGGCTGGACCTGCAAAAAATCTTTAACAGTCTGCATAGACTTAGCCTTGTCTTCCATTTTCTTTAAAACTGTCTCAACAGGAGGACCAAACAACATGTCAGATTGTAAAGGAGCATCTAAAATCCTTGTTTTAACATGTTCAGACAAATTCTGATCCCTCAGCCAGGCGTGCCTGCGAAGAACTGACCCAGTGGCAGCCACCCTAGACGAGGCCTGTACAGCATCAAAACCACATTGCAAAGAATGCTTACCCACTTGTTCAGAAACATGCACTAAATCTTGCAACTCTTTACAATCAATACCTACTGCCAGAGCATCAACCTTAGACTTCAATTGTGAAAGGAGATAGTGTTGGTATTTCAACATGTGAAACTGGCAATTCAGAGCCCTCATAGCAAGAGTGGAAGAAGTATAGACTTTCTTTCCCCATCTATCCAAGGCCCTAGCCTCCTTGTCTGCAGGAACCGGATTTTTAACAACAGAAGCCTTAACACCTTTAGGCCCCTGGCTAACAGTTTCTGGGTCTGCCCTAGGACTCTTAAAAAGATACTTATGAGCTTCAGGCACCCTGTAATACCTATCTGGCTTAACAGGAGCAGGAGGCAAAGAATCAGGATTAAGAGAAGCCTCTGTAAAAACATCTTCCACTACATCCAAAACAGGAGGTATAGCCAAAGGCCTACGCTGGGGTAAAAATAGAAATTCCCTAAGCCTTTTCCTGGAAGCAGAGAAGTCCTGACCTTCCCACTTAAAATGCTCCCTCATGGAATGAAGAGTTTCTGAAAAAGAAAAATCCTCAGGAGGAGTAGCAGAAGGAGTAGAATCATCCACATCAGAATCAGAATAAGGAGAGTACTCCTGCAAGTCTTCAGCTGAAGACTCTGAAACATCTGAAGCCTGCTCAAAACCCCCCAGCTCAGGCTCCACCCTAGGTCTCTTATCAGGAGGGGGCATAGAACCCCTAATCAAAGTAATCAAATCTTCTGCCATTTTAAGCATATGCTTTTTGGGCACCGTACCTGAAGAGCTAGGGGTAACACCAACTGAAGCTAAACCTGGCCTGCCCCTGGGAGTAGCCTTAGAAACAGAGGGAGAGGGCCTAGCCACCTTAGGAAGGGAGGGGAGTAAAGTAACCTGAGAAGCCCCCTCAGCCTGACTTGCCTCCTGAGAGGCCACATCTTGCAATAATAAGGTCTCACTCTGGGAACACAAAGAAATCTCCGGTGGAGCCACCGGCTCCACCGACACCTCTAAAGAACCGCTTAACTGCCTTGTCCTTGCGCTTCTTCGAGGAAGCGGGCGTCGGAGCATCCGACGGCATTTTATAATTGCACCGCTTCCCAAAGACTAACCTTGCACAATCCAACCTCCTCTTTATAGTGCGTTTATTAAATCTAGCACAAGAGCAACAGCCAACAACGTCGTGCTCAGGCCCTAAGCAAGGAATACACAAAGTATGATAATCTCTATGCGGTATCTGTTTCCCACAAGAAATGCAATTATTGACTTTTTCTGACATCCGGTAAATGACTGAGGCAAGAAAAAAGTAAAATATTCCCCAACGGGGTACTTAGCCAACTTTGAACTCGGTCTGAAACTTCTAAATAGAAAAATCTCAGAACGCCAACCGGCACTTGTAATGCTGCTTCTGCATCGGACCATGCGGCAAAAAAGACTGAGGATATGACGCCGGTCATGCGCATTTGTACCCTGACGTTCTGACGTCAGTCAAATGCGCCCTGACCGACGTCAGCCTTATACTTTGATATTCGGGCCGACCGAGGACAGCGGACTACCCAAGTGTAAGGACTGCAGCAATGTGAGATGAAGAACATCCATACTCACTCCACTGTTGTTTTCATTGTTTATTAACAAACTGTTCTCTGATCTCCTTAACTTTCTTATTACTCTTCATGCAGATGGCATGGTTATTCCTCGATCCAATCCCTCACATTCAACGATTCAAACCCAACTTCAATCTGACATCCAATCCCTTAATCTTTGGCTAAACAACGATAGACTGCACCTAAATCCCTCCAGAAGAAAAAGGCATATCTGCCTTCTGGAAAGTGACTCAGTAAGTGTGCACAAATAAACTATATCAGGTTGTAAGACAAAGACAGAAAGATAAAGAAGATAGTCAGACATCCTTCATAAGGCATAACAGCAACAACCTGCTCACCAGTCCACAGGACCTCAAAGGCAGATGGAAGGAATATTTCCAGCAGCTTCTGAATGAAGAAAACCCCACAGTAGCTGTACTGCTCCAGAAACAGCCTACGATGAGAAAAGAAGATGAGTCCTCCCTAGTAGCAGTAAGAACAGCACTAAGGAAAATGAAGTCAGGGAAAGCAGCAGGATCAGATGAGATCACAGCAGATATGATAATGATGCTGGGTGAGATAGAGGAGAAATGGCTCCTGGGGGTACTAATAGCAGTGTGGAGAGAAAGGTGTATTCAAGATGACTAGAGAATAAGCATGCATATGCCAGCGTACAAGAACAAAGGGGACATCCACAAGTGTGGGCAGTACAGAGGCATCAAACTCCTATCAAATTGCATGAAAGTTCTGGAGAGGGTGAGTGATAAACGGATACGCATAGTAGAATGTAAGATGGGAGATGAGCAGTTTGAGATCAGGATGCAGCACAACTGACATGATGTTTGCAGTTAGACAGATACTTGAGAAGAAGTTAAAGATGAGGAGAGAGTCCAACTGGGCATTCCTAGACTTGGAGAAAGCATATGACAAGGTCCCAAGAAAGCTGATCTGGCAGTACTGCAGTGGTTTGAAGTCCCAGAAACATTGGTAGAATTAGTGCAGGCTATGCACAAGGACCCAATGACTCAAGTACGAACAGTGTTTGGCCTCACATAGGGGTTCCTAGTGGGAGTGGGTGTACACTGGGGTTCAGCTCTGAGCTCACTGCTGATCATAGTGGTGATGGACTACATTAGCAAACAGGTCAGAGGGACAGATCAACAAAGTTGCTGTATACAGACAATCTGGCATTACAGGCAGACACTGAGCTAGAGCTTCAGCAAAGGATAGGAAAATGGAATGCAGAACTGAAGACACATGGGATGAAACTAAGCATAGTTAAGACTGTGGTAATGGCGCAAACTGGGGAAATCAAAGAAGCTGAGAAAAGTGATAGAAGGGAAGATAGTGGAACAGGTAAACAGCTTCAAATATCTGGGAGGGGTGGTTGAGGAGAAGGGAAGTCTGAATGAAGAGGTCAAAGCTAGAATCAGGGGCTGCAGCTAACTGGCATGAGTGTCAGGTGTAGGATGCACACTGTGGGATAGACGAAGAAATGAGGACATATAAGCAGAAGCCAAAGTAGCTCAAACTGCAGAAAAGATCAAAGAGAACAGATTATGGTGGTTTGGATACATGTGCAAAAAAGCAGAAGACAATCTGGTGAGGAAGATTTGGGACAAACAGGAAGAAGGTAAGAGGAAGTAAAGACGTCCAGCAAAGAGGTGGACGGATTGTGTGAAAGATGATCTGCGACTGTCAGGCATGAGTGTTAAAGAAGGCAGGAGTGTGGTACTGAATAGAGAGAGATGGTGACAGTTAACATGATACCTGACCCCATGTAGAAAAAAATGGGAAAAAAGGGCTGAGTAACTCTTAGGGTCTCTTCTTTTTGAACCAGTTTAATTAGGTTCCTTCCCACCTCTTGATCCCAGACTCCATAATAAAACCACCCCTACAAGCTCCACAACCTCTCCCAATTAACTCCTTCACTCCTGACACCCCAAACCAAACTACACTGTACCAGCTATTCCTTCGCCATTCTTGCACCTAAATTCTGGCAATCCCACCCACACACACACACACACACACACACACACACACACACACACACACACACACACACACACACACACACACATGCACACTTAAAATAATTCCTCTCTTTCCCACGTTCAGACTTCAACTCAAAAGACATCTCCATCAAAAATCTGACTGCAAGTGCTTTTCCACTGGACACATAACCTAATTCTCTCCTAATATCCATCATTCCTACTTTGACCCTCTGCTCTCACCTGCTGTTCCCCTCTTATATTTACTATTAAAATTAATTAATATTTTTCTTCTCTGCTAATAATGTTTTCATATTGTTCAATTGCCTATGGGATAATCTTTGTTCTGTGATTATACTGTTTGTGAATTTGTTCTGTCTTATTATTTTTGTGAATTTTGTTGCCCATGCTATACTTGCAAATGGTCTGTTGTGATCAGTGTACTACCCAGCTAAACAAACTAACTAAATAAATAAATGAATACATTGGAGTTATTAGGGAAGCGAGTCTAGAAGGGTATGTGTAGATTGCAATGATCAACATCATGTTGTACCTCCAGAGCTCAAGAGGTGTGGTAATGGCGCAGTGGTGCAGCGGTAGTGTTGTTGCCTCAGAACAAGAGGCTCTCTGGTTTGATTCTCAGCCAGGGTGCCTTCTGTATGTAGTCTGCATGTTCTCTGTGCATTCGTGTGGCTTTCCTCCCATGTGACAGAGATATATGTCTGGAGCATTTCTCCCTGGGCATCTGCTGAAAATTGGCTTTGTTCCAAGTTGGACTTTTCTGGTAAACAAATGTTAAAAAAATAAATAAAATCTGTAAAAAATTGTGTTTGCACTGTGTGTGGTGCTTTTTTCTTTTTCTTTCTGGTTCTGCGACCGTGAAGTTAGCACATATAAGTGTGGGGGGTACAGAGAGCAAAGCCGACCATGAGTATATTTGTTGTGGATAACATTTTCTTTCAAAGGAGTTTTCCATACGGAATTCAATTAAATGAGCATTCCTTCAAACGATGTATTTATTTATTTAGTTAATTAATTATATACATATGCACATAAACTATAGTATGTATATATATATATATATATATATATATATATATATATATATATATATATATATATATATATACACACACACACACACACACACATATATATATATATATATATATATATAGATATATAGATATATAGATATATATATATATATATATATATATATATATATATATATATATATATATATATATGTCCTTCGAATGGTCTACATTTCAAAATGTCGACATTCATATGGCTGAGACCATATGATCGACATTTGAAATGTCAACCATGGGGGACTGGCATCTCTCTACAGTGCGGAATGAAAAGATTTCCACTTTGGCGTTATAGTGCGATCTCGGAGTTGGTATATTTAAGTTCCGGGGGGGGGCGGGGGAGAGCCCCCACAGGGGGTGCAGGGGGGCTTAACAGCATTAACGTAAGTTTGTTTGTGTTTTACTTGTATGGTTGACATTTCAAATGTCGATAATATGGTCTCGGCCAAATGAATGTTGACATTTTGAAATGTCAACCATATCAACTAGACTATATATATATATATATATATATATATATATATATATATATATGTGTGTGTGTGTGTGTGTGTGTGTATAGATATAGATAGAGATATAGTTACATATATATATATATATATATATATATATATATATATATATATATATATATATATATACAGGTTTACCTTTATTTAGCCGAATCACACAACCTATTTTAAAAAAACATCGCGCAAAGTAATCTAATTATGAACTACAGATTACTCATCGCCCAAAGTAATCTAATTATGAACTACAGATTACTCAAATTGTTGTATTAAAGAACTCACAATGGTCGACATTTGAATATCTTCATTCTTTTTTTTTTCTTTTTAATCATATGCAAAGCACAGAAGCAGAAGCATTAAACATAGTCATAATGTCAACTTCACATACATGAATGGCACATTTCAGTTGCTCAAATTAAATTCAGTAAGACACAGTTTGGCATTTCAGTAATTCAACTAAGAAGATTCGCTCATTTAAAATACAATGTCCTGCAATTCTACAAAATGAATGTAAACTATATATATATATACATATATATATATATATATATATATATATATATATATATATATATATATATATATATGGATCTACTTTCAGTGAACGAAAGTACATTCCACAGAATTTCACTTACCTGTTTACAATCCACCTAAACCCCACTTAAATGAAACAACGGACTGCAGATATCTTTTCCTAGGGAAAGGAACCACTTGACCACCATGGTGAACTGTGCCTTCTCTCAGTGTAGTGCAATCTCGGAGTTGGTATATTTAAGTTGAGGGGATGTGGGGGGATGAAGCTTCCCCACATGGGGGTGTAGGGGGTGGTGCCCCCCACTTTGGTGGGCTAGATTGCTTTCCGGATTGTTTCATTTGCATGGTTGTCAAGTGGTTCCTTTCCCTAGGAAAGGATTTCAGCAGTCTGTTGTTTCATTTAAGTAGGGTTTTGGTGGATTGCAATCAGGTATGTGAAATTTGATGGATCGTACTTACGTTCATTGAAAGTAGATCCATATATACATATATATATATATATATATATATATATATATATATATATATATATATATATATATATATATATATATATATATATATATATATATATATATATATATATGTGTATGTATAGGTTCAATCCCAATGGTTCAGTGTGTGTTTGGTCGACAGCTGTGTAGTCGACTGTTTCTGATTACGTAACCAGCTAGTTGACAGGTGTCCGAGATCGAACAATTCCAGGAGTTGGGAAATATGCCTTTACTCTGTGTTTGTGTGATCTCAAAGTAAGTATATATGTAATTAGCAGGGGATGTGGGAGTATGGAGAGGCTTGCCCCTGCAAAAAAACAATGTCTATTTGTTTGTTTTTTTGCATAAGCCAAAGCTGTTTCTCAGCGCATGTATAGTTGCTCACCAACATACACAGCTTCGACATAATGTCAATATTTAGCATGTTGATAATGGATATATTCAATATGTATATATATATATATATATATATATATGGACACACACACACACACACACACACACACACACACACGCTTGCACTCACAAATTATACATACAGATAGACAGATAAATATACATTAGCTTCATCTGAACATAACAGGACACTAAACACAATGAATTATGAACCTCCTATCCTCAATGCAAAATTACTGTTTCTTTTTCTTTTAAGTTACATATTACTGTTCTGATAGGGCAGTGGGAATGTGGATTTTTTTCAAAGTATGACAGTGTTGTAGTAAGGTGCTTTGACCCATCATTTCCATATAAAAAATGAAATCATATATGACAGGCATGCATGTTTGACCTGTAAGAGAAATTAATAACAGTATGTTCAACAGCACAGTAAGTAAATACATAGATTTAGCATAACTTTGTAAAGCGAAAGCTCCAGACATTATAAGCACATGTAATCACAGAGCCATACTTACTGGATTATAAACAACAGTATTCCCCATACTCTGCAAGAGTGAAAAACAAAAAAGAGAACACAAAGTCAGACTGTCTAATTCATAACATATAAAGTATTTCAAATTTATATACAAGTATTTCCAAGCACTGCAAATAATGACTATAAAGAAATGTCTGTCAGACTTAATTTCAAATGCTGGCCTCACAGAAGTAAACTATCCCCTCGATGTAGTAAAATCCATGTAGGCATAATGTAGAGCCTACATGGAAGTTACCGTGTCTGTGTATGCAGTTCCCCCTTGGTAGCACACCATGCATATTAACGATGGCATGTTGCTGAATGACAGCCATGGAACATGGCTATTGAACCACTGTAAGGAGTGTATGACCAATTGTGTCTGCAGATGACTAACACACCCCCTGCAGTGTCCAAGTGCATTATAGCAATGTATTTAATTTATTTTTTTTATATATAATTTGTTAACAAGTTTACACGGCACAGCACCTAGCGCAGCAGTGCTAATCAGTGCAGAGATACCAGACATCTAAAAATAGAAACCAGATGCATTTAATTTCTGATTCAAAGGTCAAGTATAAGCATAACTTAGCAAATTTGGTGCAGCATGGTGCTTAGCAGTGCTTAAAGTTAGCTCAGAGGTATATGTAAAAGTATAGCAGTATTCCAGACATTCACATAGCCAAGTGGTTAGAGTTATGGCCTTATGTGCATTAGGTGCAGGGTTTGAATACATGAGAGAGAAATTAAGCATTTATTTTGCAAAGAAAAATTATTATTATTTTTCAGTCCTGATCTGCTGCGCTCAGCCAAGCTCTGCTAAGACCTGCTAAGCACTGGTTAAATAATCTCTGTTTACACACTGCTTAGCAATGCTTGGCATTGCTTGGCTGTGCTTAGCTGGTTTGCGCACTGCTAAGCATTTGCCAGTTTAAGCACTGCTCAGCTCAGCTAAGCTGGTATGGGTGGTGTCAAGCAAAGTGCCACATTTTTAAAAATTGCCCAATGGCATGTAAAGGGTGAGGAAATAGGCTATATTAAGCTCAACAGATGGGAATACAGCTTAATTCATCGGAGTGCTTTCTCTGAGGAATACACTATGGCTGGCATTGGAGAGACTTCGCACTTTCGGGTGCAGTGTTGGGGCATTCAGGAGTCCAGGGTCATGGTTGGACTCCTTGTGAAAAAACATGAGGGCCAGCTGATGCAGGGAGGTTACCATGGCTCAGAGTGCAAGACAGAAGCCAGGGACAGGCTGGCAAAGGATCTCACCAGTGTAACTGGTATCCCCCGCACAGGTGAGCAGTGTTGTCACCACCATGATGATCTAAAAAGATGGAAAGGGGCTCTCTTGGACACCTGGGTCAAAGAATTCTGGGCTGGGAATGTCCCACATGTATGTAAGTACCATTATCTGTGTTTCACCAATATCTAAACTGGAATGTCTGCTAAACTGGTATGCATAATGGTGTCCTTCTCTCCCAACTGCTGCAGAGGAAAGGACTTGCAATGTTGAGGTGCATGCTGGGTGCCTGGCCAGGTTGCACAGTGAGTGTGGTGAGTACAGTTGTATTTTGCAATCTATAGTCAGATAAGCAAGAAAGAGTAAAGCATTACCTGCCATTAGGTATATACAGTAAAGATTGTATTGCAATGAATGTGGATGTAGACCTGTACTTAAATAACTGACTACTGCCAACTGTAGTGCAATATGCAGGGAAGAGTAAAGTATTAACTATGCTAACATAAATAAAATGAAATAAAGTTTCTGCTGCAATAACTGTGGAATTACAGCTGTGTTGCAACATCTGCATTACAACTGCTATGCAATAAAAATATGAAACTATACAGTAGCTGAAAGACAACAACAACAACAGTAAATGCATGAAGGTACTTCTAATAAAGCTGTGTTGTGCAATATGTGTGGAATTAGGACTGTTTTGCATGAAATCGATTATGACAACTGTTCTGCAATAAAAACACAAAACAATACCAGTGTCTGCCTCAAGGTATATCTAATAAAGAGTGTTTTGCAATGAGTGTAGATTCAGAGCTGTTTTACAAAAAGTGAATTATCACACCTGTTCTGCAATAATGCATGAAGCAATACAGTAACACCCAAGGTATATTGTGCATATCAGGAGGATTGTCTTGTTTTAACCATTGCATTTCATCTATATGCATCCAGGCTCAGAAGTATGGTGCTGCAGGCAAGTATAACAGTGTGATACCTGTAGACTATAAATATACTGTCTGCAAATGTATATGGGTGAGCTAGCCAACCCAATAATCCAATTTGGTTTGTAGACTTCACAGATATTTTAACCCACTAACAATATATTGTGTACACTGGCATTCTATGTAGTAATGTATAGGTTACCGAGTATCTCTTTCATGCTTGAATTTCAAGCCTGTGTATTCAACTGTCACTGCAGTCTACTATAAAACTGTAACATTAATACCAGGTCATATATTGGTTCCAGGTCTGCTCTAGGCAAATATCAGTCATCAAGTAAGCAGCAGTGACTCAGTAGATGAGTTTGTTAAATGCTCTGTCTGAAGTACATTTTGCCACACACAGACCAGGGTTCGAATCCAGTGCTCTTTAGCACTAGAACTTACAGTAGCAGTCACAAAATGATTACAGATTATGTCTCTACAGGAGCTATAGGAAAATGGGTGAGTTAGGCCATAGTCTTGGTAAATAAGTGTGTGCTTTGATGTCAGACTGTTAAAATTATTACCAGGTATGTGAGTATACAGTATAAAATTAAGGAAATAAATACAATACTAATAAAATAAAATAAATTAAATGTGTAATCATTGGTATAGCTGTATGCCTGGTGTGCCTGTTAAAGGTTGCTCCAGTTAATTAATACATTCAATGCACATGTTCTCTGCAGTCACTATTATTGGGTTCTATCCCCATTCCAGTCAAGCAAGGCATGACAGTATTATAGTTTTTGTACTGTACACATACATGTCTGTCAAGTGTCACGCTGTCACAGAATGTAATTAGTAGTGCATAATCCCTCTCACAGATTTACCATCAACATGAGTATTTAACCAGGACTGTAACACTACTTCAGCCCATAGTATACCTTGGTAGCTACATAGGTCCACTTGATGTGCAAATGTTCTGTGTAATTTACTACCCGCATTTGTTACTGCTTGGCCCATACTGCCCCAAGAGGATAGCTTGAGAGGTATGTATGTGGCACAGCAGCTATAGTCCACTTGTAAACATAAAGAAAGGACAAACCTGTAGAGTAGATAGCAGTACTGTTCTCCATGAAATAGACTATAATGGTATTAATGGGCTGTTTATTTCTCTCTCCCCACCTCTTATCTTCATTTATTTATTATTGTTATCCATTGGTTATGATGTACTATAAATATCTGTTGTTACATGAAACTTTATTTTGGGCCATGTGTTTTACTATTGTTATGTATTATGATGGTTGCATATTAACATAGACTGTTAAATACCTATGTTGTTCGCCTTATGCCATAAATTTTACTGGCATGCTGTTAATATACTGACTGTTATGTTATTTATTGTTGTATTCCATATGATATGCATTGAAATGTGATTGGGTATTTCCAATGTTCTGGCATGATGTTATTACTAATACATTTTGTTGTTCATAACTAACCTATACACATTGCTATACCTCTATCACCACAGCATGACAGTGTAGGCCAGTTCCTGCTGATCTGGCTACCCTACCACAGCCAGTCGTGGCATGGGATACCAGCACATCTGGGACCAAAGCCAGTGGTGCCCCCTCTGCTGGCCCAGCATCACCTTTGGGTGGAATCGCCTCAGGGGATGGGGCCCATCCCTCCGGGAGCAATGGCAGAGGGGCAGTAGTCACCCAGGATCGACTACCACCCATGGTATGCAGGATTCTTCATAGGAGTTATTAACGATGCCTGCACTAGCTTGAGGGCAGACTAGCTAACCTGGTGAGACCTGTTGGCCCTGGTACCCAGCCTCCAACACAGCCACCTTTGGGGCAGTGAAGGAGCAGTGTTGACTGCCCATGGGTGGGGAGCTCAGTCATGCTGCTGCCATCTGGAAGCACATGCTTCTCACATTCCACAACACCCTTTCCAACTAAGGTGTTTACCCCCCCATGTGTCACACACCACTAGTCTGCTGTCTTGTCTGTCTTATCTGTTTGCAACTGCATCCTCTCCTACCCAACTGACCTCCCCACATGTACCTATATCCCTTCCCCAACATTCCACTCTCTCCTTAAAGAAAAAAAGGGCACCTGTCCCGCAAAAAAAAAAAAAAAATCACCCTATACATAGCTCACCATTTTGCACTCATGTCCACTGGACACAACTAATTTGGTCCAGTTGGCTTGACAACACATTTATGTTGTCCTCACCCCTCTCTCTGGATTTTGAGAGTCCAAATTCATCCATAAAATCTGTCTAATGGAACAGCTGTTGCTGTACAAGAAATGGAAAGCTATGGTTCTTCCCGACATCCGTCCTGCACATCCCAACCTGCTTTTCAGTATGTTTTCCCCAACTTGCCCCATTTCACCACTGTCCTATAACCCCTTTTTCTTTTCTTTTTAAATTTTAGCACAGGTTTGCACAGTGTTCAGTGGAGCGCCACAATGCGGCGTGACACGCAAAAAAACGAGCAAACCTTCTTAAAAGCATTTTAAACTGCCTTAATGATCTTATGTGTTTCTCACAGTGTTAGGCACATGTACAAAATAATCACCCCTGCCAAGTCTCAAACCCAGGTCCCTGTAAACTACAGCATAGTGTATGAGTCTACTAGGCCACTCAGCTCTTACATAAAACAGGTATTTCCAGCAAAATATACTGAGTGCCACTGATAGACTGCAAGTACATCTACTGGGAAAAACGGGAGTGTCCCTGGGACTCTGATGCAAAATGTACACCAGTACACAGACAAATAGATAATAATGGAAGTATGGGAGGCCTAGGATAGCAGGTAAATGTACCCTTTCATTAGCAACCTCCTTAAACACACCTGCTAAGGCAGCAATGGCAAAATACATGTACAACTGGGACCCTGCTGCAGAACAACTGCCTTTGAAAGCCATGCACATAATATATATATATATATATATATATATATATATATATATATATATATATATATATATACATATATATATATATATATCTTGCAAATACACCTGCTTCAGGCTCAGTCTGTTAAATGCCTTGCATGCAGTACATTTTGTCCTGGGTTCGAATACAGTGTGTTGCACTTCAATTACATTCTTTTGAACACAGCAAGTAATGACTGAGTCATGCAATTTTAAACTACATAGGTTGCTGCTACTGAATTAACCACTACCCATGTTTGCAAGTTAAATGCCTGTAGGTAGGGATACACTGCACATATTCATATAGCCTAACAGTATGTTGCCTACTACTCTGTGATTGGCACTGTTACATAACAGATGTACCTTAAGCACAAGCCTCACGTGGACTGTAAAGGGTACCCTTACCCTGGCTCTGCTGTAATGACAGAGCTGACACTGCTGCCTCAATTACACATGCAACTTGCTGTCCTCCAATGTGTTCACACTCCCCCCTATGTGTCCTAGGCTGCAGCAACAGGTGCAGCTTGGAACATATGCAGCTCTATGTTAAGCTAACTGCTACAGATCTGCCACACCTCACAACCCCCTAGAACAAGGGATCCAGACAAAACCATACATGGGGGGGGGGGGTTAAAGGTCCATTGACAGGGACATGTTTCACAGTTTGCCCTTACAAAGATAGTGAACTGATAGAATAGCAGCTACTGCATCAGCATGCGTATTCTGATGGGTATTTATTTATTTTACATTTGTTTACTGGGAGAGTCCAACTGGGCATAAAACCCTTTTTCAGCAGAGGCCCGGGGAGAAAAGATCCAATGTTAGTAAACTGTTTTGTTAGCAGAAAGAAAATTGTATAATACAATAAAGAAAAAAATAGTAACGGACATTCATAACGGTAAAAAGACTAGAACAGAATAAATTGGTCAAGTGGGAGACAAGATCAATAATCTTGTATACCAATGCTTCTAGAAGACAGTTCTTACAGTAGCAGGTAGTGACACTGCATGCAATAAGAGTGCAATTATGATACTTAGTCTTATATACAGATAGCATAGCAAACTGAAGACTTAAAATCTGGAAGATATTAACAGTGGTAAACCTTAAGAGAAAGCAACTTTCTTCTAAAGGTCTTAGTGACAAATGACTGGCAAATAGAGTAATTTTTATAACTGTGATCGGCTCCTAGGCAAAAATACATTTAGTATGACTATCCCTATAAGGTATTTGCCTCCTACTATCAGATTTTCCCTTCTTAGTTGACATGAAAAATGTTTAATTTTAGTCAAAATGGCTCCAACAAGCCTATTTATCTGCTCTAGGGAAATGGATCTGGCAAGGACTGTATGCCTAACAAACTAACAGAGAAATGCAGGTTCAGTGTTTGAGCTGGTGGTAATAAATTTCTGAGGTACTTTGCTTCCATACATCCTCTATATACCATGATATCTGACACTCACATGTCTCTTCCCCCTTACCGACCACAACCCACAATATTTACCACTGAACTGACAGATAATTACAATGTCATGGGACAATGGCCAAACATATCATACAAAACTGTTGGCATACCTCATAAATCTCAACAGTAGACAGTATCTGTACCTACCCTCTGTGATGCTGTAGTCTCCACACCTTATTAATGCCATCTCAAAGACTAAGAAAGGGGCCAAGGCCTACATGAAGCCATTAAATATTGCACTGTGGTACCATGTCATTGGCTAATGAAAGTGCAACCCAGCTGTCTTGGATGCAATTAGCAAGTTGAGCCACAGATTGGTGCAAATCAATCTCCTGTTAATGAGCATTACCCTCAAAAGGCAATCAACTGCTTATGGGGAACAGGTCTGTATGTTGCTTTACTCAGACAGACAATGGTTTTGCAAACTGTTTGCAGATGTTCTGGTCAAAATAGGATTACTTCACTCTACCAGGTATGTAATACATATCCTCATATAATGGGATGCAGATGGGAGGAAACAGTTGTGGGGAATGAGGATTACAACAGTAGGCCTGTAGTACGTCTACGGGAATGACATGTTGGTGATACTCTGCTGTCCAACAGATACAGGCATGCCTCTCAACTTTGAATCAAATCACAGCTCTGCCCCATTACTCCCTCCTACAATGATTGGCCATTGTAGGAAAGCTAGTAGATAATGTGTTAGACATATTGACAGTATGTAAGGGTGTACACAGCTGTAATATCAAACAATGTACTGTAATTCACCTCCTCTCAGTCTGTCAATGTCATACAGAAATAGTTCGGACATTGTAAAGGTATCCCTGACTGCCCTGATGTACTCTGATTAGGTCACTGTTTTGTTGACATCCGTACTTCATTGCTTGAGAGTTATGGCTAACATACCTGTCAACCCCTTACAGCAGGAATTCAGGTCATAGCCATAATTAGTGGAGGATCAGAGGCCCAAACTCTGTGACAGAGTATACATACTGGCCATACAAAGTAAGAGTATGAATAGACTAACAGATATTACTGCAGCATAAGTGCTTTCTGAGAGGTCTGGCATGTGACAGCCTGATTCTCTATATTCTGACAACAAGCATCAATGATTGGCCAACCATTTGTCAGACATCCACATGTGTGTGCCAAAAGGACCACATCTATGAGGCACACATTCACATTCCAGAAACATCTGTGTGGTGGAGAGGTATGATGCCTACAGAGAAGATATACTACAGCAGGTTTTCATTGCTGTCTGTCATTGTGGCACACTGGTGTTGCTGGACTGTCCCCATATAGTTGTTTTAATAGCACACAGCTATTTGTCTGACAGTGGCTGTATGACACAGCAGTAGGACTTTGCCTATAGGGGACACACCACAGTAGACTGCAGTGATGGGTGTAGAGACATACAGCAGACTCTGTCACGGCACACAGGGACATAAATGGTATTGCTACTATCTTGGTGATAGCCACACATGTAGTGTGTTTATAGACTGTGGGGTATGACATGTGAGGGAGCAGTGAATAGTGCAGCCCATTTTGGTTGTGCAGGGTCTGTACATAGTGATATCCACGTATCTGGTCCTGTAATGTGTTCCCCTGTTGTTGTCTTGCAGGTATGATGTATCGACAGAGACATCCTCCATTTTCATCTGCAGAAAATTATGTGATACTGGATGCCCTTATACTCAGCTATCACATCCTGCTGTCAAGGCGTCGCCCCAATCAAGAACAGTGGGCAGCATTGTGGTCCGACCTTATGAGGGCTGTGAATGATACTGGCCAACAGGACAGGACCTTTGAGCTGGTTCAACACCGGGCCACAGACATGGTCAATGCCACATGTCAAAGGGCAGCTGCAGTTGCCAGGGATCATGCTGCCACCAGTGGATGACGTGCAACACAACAACCACCCTCAGTCACAGAGGAATTTCTGGTGAACCTAGGATCAACCGACAGCTCCCAGCCAACTATCATGCCATATGTCCTGGAGGTGGGTGCCACAGCCTCTACATCAGAGGAGCATCCAAGTAAGCCACCTCTGTTCACCAGTATAACCCATTTGCAGTCATTGTGGCAGGCTCTGCAGACCAGTACATGCGTTTCAGATCTATCTGCATTGGAGGGGGGGTTGGCCTTTCACCACAGCTGTGCAAACATACTCAGAATGTAAGCAATATAGCCAGTATCACATTAGCTACTGTACATGTAGATATACGCACATATTACCTTGTAACACTGCAACATTTGGTGTTGCTGAAAATACCTCTCCCTCACCTTTTCACAGGTACACTAGGTGAGGCCGGAGTTCATGGTCCTGTACCTGGTATGTGTCATACTATTGTTTTGCCTGATCAGATATACCTTATGAATGTTAGGGGCTACCATTTTGCCTTTGGCACAAGTGTTCTGCTTAGCTAGAGTAGAATAATTGTATGTTCCATTTAGGAACAGTTAACTACAGTGCCTAGCCCAGGGAATGACAGGTGTATATTTGTACAAACATTAACATGTTTGCACTTACAGTAATGAGCAACTATGCAGCCTGCTATACATGAAGCAGTTACTCCAAGATGCCCATTCAAACACAATAGGAAGAAGCTATATACCTGAGGCAGTGGTACTACAACTGGCATATCATTGTCAAGATAGGTGTACTTGGTTTTATGTGTAGTTCTATCATATACACTTTTATATTGTATACCTCACAGATGTATTGAACTGGCAACGTTACCCGGATGTGGCTGACATACATGTTATACAGGGCCTGGGTTCTGTGTGTGTTGTTGTGGTTGTGTGTGTTTTGCAGGGGAACAGGGATGAGAATATGCGGGACATGTAATGCAGTTGTGGACCCTCATCTGTATGAGTCTGTGTGGATTACCAAACATAATAGTGCAGGTGGTAATGTACTGCTTTTGTCTTGCTTCTCACAGGTGAACAGGGGACTTGGAGTCTGTCCCCCTGACAACCTAATGTCACTGTCTCATTGAACTCTGATGATGATGGTGGCCATAGTGAGGCACAGGTGGGGTTGTCGGTGGCTGAATATGTCCCAGAGGTTGACATCCCTCTTCTGTCCCAATTGTCCCCGCACACAGTCAGTATGCCCACACATATCTAGTCACCAGAGGCCACAGATATTGGACAGTCAGAGGGTGGCAACATAGTACAAGACAGTATGAGAACTCTGGTGTCAGTGCATGTAGACACTGGCCATAGCCAGATAGCTGGTGAGGTCTCACACAGAGAGATTGACAGCGGTGCTCGAAGGAGGACTGCTGCCCATCCACTTCCTGTTGCAGGTATCACATCCCAGGTCACTCAATGCATGTTTCAGGCTGTCATTGAGGCACAAGCTGAATGCAACACCAGGTGGATGCTTAGGGTTATCGATGCAGCATAGTCTGACATCTGTGACTGCCTCCACTGCATTTGTGATGCCATGGAACATTTCACTGATGTAGTGGACAGACGGTGGGCTCAGACAGTGTCTGTCTTTGAGCACACATTGTCTGTGCTGGAACATGTGGTTTGGTTGGGCATCAGACATGTGGACGTAAGCCAGCAACACCAACTGCTGGTAGTCCACATGGCCATGCACAGTCACATTCCCATAGTGGCAGCACCTCCAGTGCTACAAAGAGAGGTGTGCTGTCCAGACCACAATGTCTCAGGCCATGGGCACGTGGTCCTGGTTTGTCCAGTGGGGGACACAAGCCCAGCAGATAGCAGTCACCATCAGGTACTAGGACTGCATCTGACCTTTGGCATGGTGCTGCCCATGCTACTCATGGAGGAGCCATTTCCCATGTTTGTGACTGGAGACAGTGAACTGTCCACTCTACCATGTATAGTCCATAGCTGTCCACCATACATACATGTAGGGCTAGCATGGAGCTTGACCATGTACACACACACACACACACACACACACACACACACACACACACACACACACACACACACACTCCAGCACCACTGTTACATGCAGGTCACCTACGGACACACACATCACCATTGCATGACCCATGTCACCAGCACCCATACTTGACTTACACACATGCTGTCAACTGTTTGGCACAGCCTAGGCCTCCAGCACCATCACACCACACCCTGTGCATGTGATGATACCTGTACAACATCCCTGCCGTCCATGCAATCGATGTGAGGACCTGCATATATGTGTTTGTTGCACAGGATGACCATATAACTTTATATGTGTTTGTGTAGTGCAGTAGTATCATGCCATGGCAGTTGTTGTAGCCCACAACAGGTACTGTATCCTGGCATGTGTCAGGAGTACACATCAAATGTTGTGTATCTTTGTTGCCTGATGATACACTGGTGGTAGTGTTACAGAATGACAGGTGTGTCACAGAGCTGTGTATGGTTTTGTCCCAGGAGTCTGAGTGGTGCAACTATGGACACATGGCGGAAATACAGTGGCACAGGATGGCAAGGCAGCACAGCAGAGATATGATGTCAACAAGATATGCCAGTATATGTGCATGGATCCTTAGGTGCATATGTGTAGGACATTGTGTCAGGGACAACGGGGACAGTCAGCATCATCATGCTTTCATACCCTGTGACACACACTACTATCCTTGATACATGTCACCTGGGTAGTCTGCACGTACAACTGTAGATGGAGGTGGACGAAAATTATGCTTATTTAGAGGAGGGCAGTTTAGGGCCAGCAGCTAGTCACAGGACCATAAAATGCATAACCAATGCACAGGAGTAGGCCACATAGGTATGTCTCTAGTCCTGTCAGGGGACATATTTACACACACACACAAGTTGGATGCTGTGAGAGTAGAACTCCTAACCGATCTAGTATTACACACTATAGCTTGCAGTATTTATTGCATGTGCCACACTGTTTATCTGCTACTACACTGTCAGCCAGTGCTGTTAAGGTGGATGACATCATCAGGCCTTGTAACAGAGGCCACTGTTGAGGCCAGCAGCTAGTCAGTGGGCATAAAATGCATAATCATCGCACAGTTACCCCATAGGGGCTTGTCTGAAGTGCTGGAAGGAGATATATTCACACACACACACACACACACACACACACACACACACACACACACACACACACACAGTAGGAGGCTGTGGGATTAGACCTCCTACCTATCTAGTATTACACACTATAGCTGGCAGTACTTATCACACATGCCACACTGTTTATCTGCTACTACACTGTCGGCTAGTGCTCTTAAGGTGCATGACATCAGCAGACCGTGTAGAGGAGGGAATATAGAGGCCAGCAGCCAGTCACAGGGTCAAAAATGCATACCACTACACAGAGACACCATATATGAGTGCATCCATAGTGCTGTGAGGGGATATGCTGATTCACACACACACACACACACACACACACACACACACACACACACACACACACACACACACACACACACACACACAGAGTTGGAGGATGTTAGATTAGAACCCTTACCTAACTAGTACTACACACTACAGCTTACATTAACTATTGCACATGCCACAGGTTATGTCTGTTGTATATGTTGCTGTAGGCACAGTACTTATGGAGTTCGCAAAGTGGCCTTGTGTTAGCATGTGTGGCCTTGCAGAGTGATACTGTTTTGTACTGATCTTGTATCCAGTGTCCTAGGGGTGGGATACCTGGTCATATCCCTGTTATGTATGGACACCTACCAGTCTGGCCATATGTGGCTGTTTGCAGTTTGATAGGCCAACATGTGGGTGGAACGATATGGCCTGCCCAAGGAGTGCATTGCACCCATTGTACATTATACCACCTGTGTACCTATGTCTTTCTGCAGGGTAATAGGCTGCAGGCTCAGGGGTCTGTGGGTGAGTGGATTATGTACTGTTGATGCCTTGGTGTTGTACCATCATATGCCTGTTGGGATGTGTATATGCAGATAACCCCAGCAGTCAGGGGTATGTGGGAACATTCGTATGTCCCCGCCCATATCTGTCACAATCTGTATAATAGAGTTGTTGCCTTAAATATAGTTGTGTGTGTCAGTAATGTAAATGTGTTCTGTAGTGTGGAGTCTAGGTATCATTGTATTTTATATACCTATATATATATATATATATATATATATATATATATATATATATATATATATATACACACACACACATCTTGGTATTTTGTATATACATATATATATATATATATATATATATATATATATATATATATATATATATACATATATATATATATATATATATATATATATATATATACATGTGTGCAACTTACTGATAGAGACACTAATCACACGTGAGGAGGATTGGGTGAGATAGATATGCATACGTGGCCGACATATGTCCACATAACAAGTCTTTGGGCAGATGAGGCAACAGACATGGGCTAAAGGTAGCTAAATGTAGGAGCATTCCCAGTGTGGCTGTCAGTACTTACAAGGTGACTCCAGGCCAGACTTACATGTACTCCAGTCTGAGATTTTGTGAACTGCAGCCATTTGGCTGCTAGACCTGTTTCCACAATCCAGCAACTCCCTGATGTTTTCTCCAAGGCATTCCCTGGCTGTTTGCTGACCATAATATGTGACCCATACCTATCAACTGTACAGATTGTAATGGAATGTGTAGAGTTTTGCATCCTATTTTTGGTATGTTTTACATAGCATTGTGATTTTCTGCCACATTGGGGCAAAACATTATAGACTGATGTTAGGATATGATGAGAGGAATTTGACTTACTGACTCCATGCACATCAGGGGATTCATGCTAATGCAAGGCCTGTTATTCTACCAACATTCCACACTTGTCTGGCAAATAGTTAATCCTTCTCCTTATAATTGGCCCTTTGTCCGACTATTGTTTAGGGCTTTGTCCAGATTCTCTGCTCTAAGAGGTTGAGAGGTATGATGTGACTGGGGTACATGCTGTGACATACTGATTGTACATGCTGTTGCAGAATGTCCAGCATTCTGCCCAATATGTCTGCTCTGTTCGTTATACAGTTGTGTTTATCTGGCAATATGCTATAAAATGCAGTACACTAAACTGTTGTGAGTACTGACAGTTATGTGATGACCTTTCCATATGGTAGCTAATCTGATCTGTAGGAACCTGCTAGCCACCTTTTAAGTTACTCAGAGTATGCATAATGTCAGTTGGTTTGGACCTCGGTCCCCCCATTTCATCTGGCTTTGTCCAGCTTTAATACAGTAACAGATCATGGTGTTATGACAGTCTGTGGGACCCCACCATATGAGTAACTCACTTGCAAAAGTTGTTGTAGCCAACTTCAAACCATCAGCACCATCAGCCACACTAATGTCCTTAGCCCAGTAAGCCACACGAGCCTCCAGAAAGTGAGGTTTAATTCCTTTCACTATCAACAGTCTACAGACATACACTGTGACCCCTGCGTTTTGTGGAAAATACAACATGTGGCCCTGTTCTTTGTGACAGCCCTGGAATTGTGTGGTCTGCTGATATATCCTTGCAAACATATTGTTACTGCAGTTGTATGGGAATACTGATGTGTTGGAGATAGGGGACTCTGGCATTGACAGTTATGCGTCTGTCCTATGACCCCACTGTTTGGCATTCCCCTTACATAATGCAGTGGGGTTTCCAGCCATGTGGCCTAATGCATATTATGGGGTACACAGTATTGGACAGAGTTCATTTTGTCCCAAGTAGTTGTTAGTTCTGTGCAATTAGCACAGTAGCCCACTCTATTCCCTTGCATACATGCAGCAGGTCCATACATATGCTACCATAGTCTAGTACCCCATACATTTGTTGTATAGGATAGTGGCTTACCTTGCTAACACAGCAGTTGAGAGATCTGTGCTTCAGAGCTGACACTCTCTGATACACACAGCACACAGCCAATACATGGTTAGGCACAGGTTGTGTGATCTGGCTGGCATCCATTTTACTATGAATGCAAGTCAGAGAAAGGTGTCAGCCCTTAGCACCCTAGGCTGTCAGTGCATGTGCTATGTGTTGTCTCTTGGCCAAAGCCAGGGCATACTGCATCTGCTTACAGGGATAGCCTCAGAGGATTCCTCCTCCAAGTCCCCCTGTGGGTGTGGCTGTGGGGACCTAGGCACTTGCGAGGGGCTGTGTATCCCTTTCCTCTAATGATCCTGCCACAGCTGTTTCTGCAGGATCATATTGTGTAGCATGGCACATACTGTGAACATCTGTGCACATGTGACTGGAGAGTACTGCAGGGCTCCACCAGAGATATCTAGGCACCAGAACTGTGACTTGAGCAGCCCAAACATATGCTCTATGATGTTCGTAGTTTGTGAATGTGCCTCATTATGGCATTCTTTGGTAGATGTGTGTGCATTTATTATAGGTGTCATCATCCATGGTTCCAGTGCGTAGCCATCATCCCCCAGTTGGTGGCCATACGGGATGTCCCTCCTGGCAAACATCTGATACAGCTGTGATGTGTGCCAGATATGGGAATCATGATAACTGCCATCACTGCCAGGACACACATTCATGATAATGCCCTGGGCATTACACATGACCTGGCAGTTGATGGAGTGATACCCCTTGTGGTTGACATAGACTCTACCCTCCTCACTGGGCGGTGCTTTGATGTGTACATGAGTGCAGTCTATGGCACCCAGTACCTCAGGGTAGTGTGCTACATGGTAGAAGAGTCACATACTGCTAGCCCTCTCTTCAGGGGTGCAGGGTAAATAAATGTTCTCACTGGTATGTATTATCATGGCATCCAGGAACTGGTGTAATACCATGGATGTTGATGCCTGTAAGACCCCCATCATGTCCCCAGTTGGTCTTTGGAAAGTACCTGTAGCTAGTAACCTAAGAGCTACACATTCCTTTGTTTCCACTGGGATGCTTCCCTCTGTTGGCTGTGGGTCTGAGTTAAAAGCGACAGAGCTCGAAGAGTTCTTGTAGTATGTCTCTATCCACCCTGTAGTGCTCTACAATCTCCAGCTCATGTAACTCCTGGAAGGTTACCCTGGGCCCGAACACTCTTCTCCTTGTCAATCTAGGCCTATTGTCAGCAGTAGCATCAGGACTAACCTCAGCATCTAGTACATACAGATCTAGCAGAGCTGAAGAAGCCCCTATCATTGCTTTAGTTAAAAATCCCACGTTTGTATTCCACTGGTGCAGATTATGGGGATGAAATCAGACTATAAGGTGTATGCAACTTTTCTAGTGCTCTGCTGTAGGTGTAGTCTGTGTGATTGGCTACCTATCATGCATTCCACCTGCAAAGTACATCGTTATCAGTGTTTTAATGGCCCAGTTTAAGTGGTACAGGGGACATCAGTAATTTATGTATGATTGGCTTTCCCAGGCAATTTTCTTTTTTTTTTTTTTTTTTCCCAACAGCCTTCTCTCCTAAGCACTGTGGCAAGGCACACAAATCCAACCCACAGATATAAACACTGCTCAGCACTCAATGGACACACTGCCATAGATGGGCATCCTCAGCACAGTGGCATGCCATGCAAACATGCTCAAATTAGCTAAAACACCTGCCCTGAAAATAAACAACACTTAGGTACTGGACACACACCCCTGCTCAGCTCAGTGGTGCGGCGAGCAAATAGGTGCTGCTGAGCTCCAGTATGCTTAAAGAAATACAAACACAAGGCCTTTTGATGTCAGCTATTCCTTCTGAGGACACTAACATGGTTCTGGGGCTACATGGATGTGATCTGTGAGCACAGATACCCATTTTTGCTATTCAGTAACCCCAGTTCATTTGCATACAGCTCTGTGCACACAACCAGGAAACTACACTATTCCAGACTCTGCCTCCTTAGCAACCACAGAGATCTACCATTATACATACTCCATGCATGGCTTTATAATGCATTCTTGTCACATATTTTATTTTTTATGTTTTTACACTTTTAAATATTTTCTTTTTGCATAACTGCATGTTTGTGCACTGCTACATGCCATGCAAACATAATATGGGTATTAAAAAAATTATTTTCCATTATTTTCCATTACCTTTTGGATATATAGGGCATAGTTTTGCACATATCTTTTATGGATACTTAGTATTATCGCAACCACATTTTAATGGTCACAAAATTTGCATACTACAAGTGAAACAAGGGCATTTAAGACTCAGAAAAGATCCTCAAAGTGTTTTCTACTGTTACATTACATTGCTTACCTAACAGGAGCACAGTAAGCTGTACACATACACAGGTAATTTATATCGCCAGTTACACAATGTTATCATATGCGATGTAGCAGTGCTGCCATTACCTGCTGTCATCGCAAGCAACTTCCAAAGCTGCCAGCAATCTTCCTTGTATTTTTTTCTCCTTTCAGCTTTACTGTTTACCTCAAGCAAGGCTGGCCACAACTCAGATGGCAGGAACCTAATTCAACATACCAACATTAATAGAGAACAGGCAAGGAAGCATGCATTGGCAAAGTAAGAGCCACACACACTTTCCTTGGGGTGCTGTCTTTGAAGGAGCTAAGTCTGAAAAGAAATGCATGCCGTTATTTACTGACAGCACTACTCGATGAGTTGGAACAGTTACTTTTCGTGAAGTCTGTCATCCCTTGTGCTCTGCATTTCTTTAATAATAAATCCCATTTGTTAAATCTGACCCATGCAAAAAAGGGACACTTTCTTAAACTTGCTCTTATACCCTTTTTACAACCTGCAGAAATCGGTGCGCATGATACCAGTCATGACAATTAAAGTGACGCAACTCAGGAAGAGGATGTTTTAAATTACTGATCTTCCTGAAGGTAATATACACTTTTTCACCTGCAATAAGGACTGCCAATAACACTTTACATTGTTGCATGCCCTCCTTTCACCCGAAGTAATCTATTTCCACAACCGCGAAAATGTGGCTGCGATAATACGTAAGTACCCTTTTATGTCCTTCTAACTGGGCTTTTACAGGCCCTGCTCACTTTTTTATCTCATGTACATGGACTTTTTCTGTGTACACTTTAGACACCAACATGGCAGGGTTGCCTATCTGCTTGCTGAATTGCTCCAACACCATCATTTTCATGCAATTCACCTGCTTATGAGGTGATTTGCATGCCACAGATACTTATTAAATATGGTAGAGGGATAAGAATGTAATACCATTATGTTGCACCATCTCAGTATCACTTGGAGTGTTCAGCTGCTTTAGCAGAGCAGTAAAGTCAATTTCTTGAAAATGTTCATCCTTAACCTCTAAAACTATTTCATCCCAGAGGTATGGAGAACAGCTGTGATCATTCTACCAATAAGCCTTTCTAGTCTTGTCTGCAAGACAATAGAGGACATCATCATATATCTCATTGAAGAAAATACTTGCAGCTTAAAACCCTTGATGTATACCATTTAGGGTTTGTGAGAAGCAGATATAGTCACTAAGGCCTTGGATGTATGTAAAGCTCTACACAAACCATGCCTTGATCTGTCCAAGACTGCTGGCAATTTCCCACACTCAGGTAATGTAGACAAACTAATGAAACTGAAAGCAAATCCATGTGTTTCTGCTGAACAGCAAACTGACAAACAGGCAGACCTATCAAATCAAGACTGGTAGCACACTCCCTCCATCAAAAGGTTTATCACCAGTGGGGTCCCACAGAATTCTGTAGTGGGTTGCTGTTATTTGGTATCCATTTCACTGATGTCCAAGCTGATGTCAGATGACTCCAAACTGGTAGACAGCAGCAACTCTGCAGGGGACTTCAGTATCTTACAGATGACTCTGTCTTGTACAAGCACATGGTGATAGGACCACGGTATAAAGTTAAATGTAGAAAAGTTCAGTATGTTGTTCTTTGGTAAACATAAGTACCATAACACCTACCACACAGAAGACATATCCATCAAAATTAATAGCTATTTGGGGCCTGGGTAATTTTATACACACTGAGTTCTCCGTCAACCACCATGCCTCAATGGTTGCTAGAAACTGTTTTTAGATACATACAGAGCTACTAAGCAGTGGGTCCACGGGACTGCTGAAGTTTTCTTAGCCCAGTTTCCACTTAACTCAGAGCAATTTGTGGTTAAGTGATCCTCTCTGAATCATACAGTAGTCTAATGCATGCTAAGGGAATCAAGCCCTAAACTATATGAAGTAGCTTGTTAGCAGCTCATAGCCTTAATCCTTTCTTTTTTTAATTTCTCCATATCTTTAGGATTTCTAATACCATGATAGGAATGGACCCCATTCCTAAGTCAAAGTATTTTTAAAGTTCATGAAATTAGTATTGTTTCAATCTTTGATATCAGCCAGAAGTGCTCTTCACAGCACCCACAATCTGCCCAATAATGATTCCTTCTGCACTTTGTACAGTTACATGTATTGGTAACACACCTAAATACGACTATAGACTCTTTTTTATAAGACCCATTGCTCCTACTACTATTGATATTTTATGACTTTGTGTTTCGCTGTACACAAGACACTGTAGTCACAGGGTGTAGTAATTTCAATGATCAATGTTACATTTGTCTTCTTTTCATGGACTACTATATCTGGCTTTCTCGCATCTATCTTTTAAATTGTTGTTAATGGGTGATCCCATGTGATGTAGACTTCATCATTTTCTATGATGCTTTGTGCTCATGTTTCCAGTGTTTTTCAGCTACTTCAGTATTATAATGTTTGCGCAATCCCCACTTCAACAGTCTTGCCACATGATTATGCCTTTCAGTATACAGTCCTTCTGCCATTAGTATGTCACAACCAGCAACAAGATGGGCAACTGTTTCCAATTCTGTTTTACACAATCCTACATTTGTCTGTTTCTCCCACATGTTCAATGGACTTTGCAAACCAAGGTATAAGTAGCCCACTATCTAGGGCTGCCAATATTAACTTTTCATGTTTTGGTTTGAATTCGCCTCTCCTTAACAATTCCTGTGTTCGATCCTGATAAACATCAGGTTCTTCCAGGAGTTTTTTGTTCTTGCAACTATATTTATGCATTTTCCACATTTCTTCCCTTCTCATCTGATCCTTCACCTTATATTCTTTCTTTTGTTTTTTGGCGCATTCAGTTGCTGCCTGATTTTTATCTACTTCTAGTTTGATTTTCATTCCCAATTGATGCTGATATCCTTCTGCTAAACTTGGAAGGGAAGTCTTCTTACATTTATTCTCCTCATGTTTTAAAAATGTCATTATATTCGAGACTTGTGAGGTCAGCAGATATGTATGCAGTCGCACGATTGCAGATCTATACATGTAATCAATTTCGAGGAGGCCTATACCTCCTTTAGAACGGGGAATATATAATCTTGGTATCCACTGATTTTTATAAATCATTTGAGGAGCATGAAGCATCCTTTTTGTTTTTCTCTCTAATCTGTTCAACACCTTTTGGGGCCAGTCAATCACTCTAAAACTGCAAGTTAGGACAGGAAGAACAAATTGGTTTATAGCTTGAATTTTGTTCTTAGATGTCAATGCTGTTTTCAGGATTAATGTAAGTCTTCAAAAATATTCCTAAGTTTTATTCACATTTGTTCATGTTTTATTGTTGATCCTGCATCAATTCTCAAACATTTATACACTCCCTCTTGTTCAAGTCCTTTCATATCATATTCTTGTCCCAAACTGATGTTTTCTTGGTGCTGCAGCTTTCCTGCTTTAAAGGTTGCTTTTGTACATTTATCAAGACCAAATGACATTTTTATATCATCTGAAAAAGTTTTGACTACTTACAGTTGTGTTTTCAGTTCCTCATCCGATGAGCTATATAGTTTTAAATCATCTGCAAAGAGAAGGTGAGAAGTCTTTACACTTTGTTGCTTTCTGGGAGCAAAATTATAGCGATGACCTAATCTGTTAAGCAGGCAGCTTAGTGGGTTAAGAACAAGGCAAAAGAGCAGCAGTGACAGGGAGTCACCCTGGAATATCCTCCTTTGGATTTTTATCCCTGGAATAATAATTTGCCCTTTATCATAGCTTAACTGCAAAGTGGTTTGCCAGTGTTTCACGTTTGTTGAGATGTAGTTTATCATTGTAGGGTGTATCTACTCTTTTATCCAGGAATGTGGGATACTGTCAAATGATTTTTTGTACTCAATCCATGCCATACTTATATTCTTCCCCTTTTTACAGTTCTCCACTATGACTTTATTTAACAACAAATGATCCTTTGTTCCATATGACTTTCTTTTATTGCCCTTTTGTTCTATTGTCATAATTGAGTTTTTTTTTAAATGACTATAAACTCTGTCTGCATCAATTCCACTATATAGTTTATACATCGTCTGAAGGAAAGTTATTGGTCTATAATTTTTAGGGTAGCTTGCAGGTTCACTCTTAAGTAGGAGCATTGTTTTGCCTGTTGCTAGCCAGGTTGGTGTCTTTTTGGGGTGTGCATGTAAATAGTTCTTACTCATAGCTAAATCTTCATTCAAAGAGGTTAATACTTTTAAACAGAAGTTAGGTACTGCATCTGGGCCTGAGGTTTTCCAATTAGAGGCTTTTCTTAACTCTGTTTCAATCTCTCTGGCCGATACTTCATCCCATTTCATATCCTGTACCTTTGAACTTCTTATTCTTCCTTTAACTTCCTCTATCCATTTAGTATCTTTATGCTCCACAGTATCTTCATAGATATATCTCCAAAATGTATTTATTCCTTCTTTTTTGGTGGTTTTTCAATTTCTTTTACCTTGTTTCCCCGTTCTCTATAAAACTTTTTTGGTCATCAATAAATTGCTTATTTTGTACTTTTCCTTTATATTTATCTGTGTACTTTCTAAGTTTAACAAAGTACTGCAGCAAAATTTGGATAAAGAGATCACAATAAAACAGTTTACAGGAATTGCCAGGCTTGTTGAATTTTTGACTGCATGTTTATCCTAATAGGCAGATTATTCATGCAGAGGCTAACAGCAAAAGGGGCAGGGTATTCAAATCACATCCTAGATCATGGTTACTCAAATCACATCCTAGATCTGGAACATGAGTGTCATAAAATTTGATCTAGGAGTGTGAAGGACATTTGAGGAATTTAGTGGGACAGCACTACAACACCAGGTTAGCATGCATGAAGAAGAATAAGAAATATAAATACATATCGATTAACTGCCCCGAGCATAACTATAACTGTTTAGAAATTGTATATTCCATCTAACAATGTTACAGATATATTATGATTACTGTGTGAAAGGCCTCAGTGAGACCAATGACTGGTGACAGAACCATGGCCTTAAGCTTAATGCCAAAACGTGTGTCATCATCACCCTTGGGAAAAACCCATTTCCCTTGCATTACCACATTAATGGCAGTCCACTGAACACAGAAGGCTTTATAAGAGATCTAGGAACACAAGTTGACAGCAACCTCTCTTTTGTCCGCCACATTGCCACTGTGGTCAGAAAGACCTTCTATGTGGCACATAATTACTAAAGGTTTTTCATCCAGGAAGAAAGAGGTCATTGTCTCCCTCTGCTCTTCCCTCTAGCCCATAGGATTACCCTGGCATCATGTCACCCGACCTTAGTTCCCAGTGCCTCTGTCAAGTAAAAACACTGGAGTGATCCCCGGGGTGAATTTTCTATTTCCCATCCACTCATCAAGATTTCTCTTGATGAGGGCCAGTGAGGCGCTCCGCTTGACATGTATGGGAAGTCTATTCCATAATATTTGGGGCAAATTCTTCAATGAGGATAAAAAGAAGCCATCATATAGGATTAAAATCAGCCTTACACCAAAATATTTCATGCTTCTTCACTTTTTAATAAGCCTCTCTCTTGTGCAATGCCTACTTATTCATTGTGGGAAAACTGCAATAAATCCAAGTCCAGGTATGCAGACCCTTTTTCACCTACTACCCTGGCAAACTAAGGAGCAAATATTAAGAGCAGCAGCACCTTCCTCCACCAAGCACAATCTACATGTAATCAGAAAAAAAAACAGGGAAAGTCTTCAGACTGATACAGCAGTTTATTTCAGTTCTGGCTCAGGGTGGTTGTTGATGCACTCTGACCTTTCCACAATTTGTCTGATTGTGTTTGGCTTTGGAGGAGCTACTGTACCTCATATGTACTCTATAGGGATATTGGTATGTAAGTGAAAACAAATCTGTGGAATACCCTGTTTGCCAGGCAAAATGTAAAGTACAGCTGCACTTTCTTTGATCTCAGTCATCTGTTTGAGTAAGATTCTTACTTGTATGAGGGCGAGATGAAGTTTCAAAACACTGGCCGGTTCACAGCTGCTTCAGCAGCTTAATACTACAGCATTCAGAATGGTGATTGGAAGAGTCTTGTCTTTGACTCCTGTTTGTATCATGCAATTCTTTAATGCTGGGCTCCTATACATTAATGACAGCCTGTGCTTCCAAAACCTTCTAACTGATACAGCAGCTTATCTGAGCTCTGGTTGATGACTTCTAATTCTCTCTCTGTATGTATGTATGTATGTATGTCTGTACATATACATATATATATATGTGTGTGTGTGTGTGGAATTCTTAAGCTAAAAAGTTGACATAAAATAGTCGACAAAATAATATTGACAACATTATTTGCATGCTCTGACAAACTCAGAGCACACAAATAAAAAAATAATATATATTTTTTTCATTTGGAGTACTTGTTTTTTTTGATATTGTATTTGTGTTAGATCAGTATAACTCCATGGTTTGGGAATATACCCTTTCCCCTGTATTGTGTAATCTCTGAGTTGGTATATTTAATTAGCAAGGGGCACATTCCCCACATAGGAGGAGCAGAGGGTTTGCCTGTCAGCAAAAAATGTCGTGCTCTGTCTGCAAGGTTAGAGATTTTGTGTAGGTAGATTGAAATATTGCTGTCGATATTATTTGGTTAACTTTTCTCATGTTTACTTATATATGTTTCTGAAGTACAGACAAACTATCCACTTATGCTATGCTGACGAGGTCAAAAAAATGCCAAAACATGCATGCCCACAGCTAGTGGGCTTTGACTTTACTGATCTGAATATAAACAAAAACATTTAAAAAGTAAAAAAAAGTCATGGACATTTAGAAGCCATGTAGCTGAAACACTTGATGCCTTTGAGGGGTCATTTGTGTATATCCCATGGGCCTCCATTACAGGAGGTTTAAGGTATCATATAGTGAAAACTCTAGCTTGCAGTTTTTATTGAATGGTTTGTCTGTGTTTTTATCCTTTCATTTATATATATATATATATATATATATATATATATATATATATATATATATATACACACACACACACACACACACACACACACACACATACATATATTTATTTATTTATTTTACCCTTTCATTTATGTATCTCTCTCTCTCTCTCTCTCTCTCTATATATATATATATATATATGTGTGTGTGTGTGTGTGTGTGTGTGTGTGTGTGTGTGTGTGTGTGTGTGTGTGTGTGTGTGTGTGTGTGTGTGCACGTGCATGCACCTATGCCTGCATATACAAAATCCATTTTCTAATTATGTTATCATGAGGCACTAATTCTGAATTATAGCACAAACATCAAACATATATAGACCATATAAGGAATGTTGACTTGCAGGTGAACTATTTCTTTGTACTGCAGTCTGTACAGTTGGTTCTTTGACATCTGCACATTTTGACCTGGTATAGCCTCATATCAATGGTTCCAGAATGGTTGCATGCAGTCACTATTTATGAAGTTCAAATGCAGTCTTACTACTGCAAAACATGAAATTGCTTATCAGAGATCAAAAGAAAGTAAATCTGTCTGACTGAAATGTTACAGTTGTCACATTTATGAGGTGTAGTAAAAGAATATAAAATAATGTACCTATATTACTGAAGTTTTGGATGACTATGCTAAAAACTAAATGCATAATTAAATGTTCATAACATCAGGGGTCTCCAGTAGTTTGTATCAAATTCCCTGCACAATATTACTTTTCTGATTCTGCTTAATGCACAAAGTAGTAAAGCTTACTGTGTTTTGCTCGGATATTATATTTCTACCTACCTATCTTTTCTTTTGAGTTGAAATAACGCATCTTATTTGATCATCGTATTCACGTTGTACCCAGAAGAAAAAATGGTGATATTGTAAGCCTTAGATTAAGATATTGATATTTGCTGAACATATGAAGCAAACTTGCAAAATTAAATTCTCACACATAACTGATGACTTTCTTTGTTCTTACAGCATCTAAGTCACACTCGGAGAAAAAGCTGTACTATGTAACTGTCATTGTTCATGTGTTAAGGACTCAAAAAATGGATGCTGAAATTTGGCACTGTTCCAAACATTAAAAGGTGTCCATGTGCTGGATCTCAACTGAATTGCTTAATAAAATGTCCAAACCAAAGGGTAAAAAAGGTCACACAGACATATACAATGCAGACTCCAGCTTAGCTGGGTCTTTCTTGAGTGTTTGCATAATATAATCATATTCAGCTAGAATCATGTTTAAAGCCATATGTAATGCCTATCCCCACTTTACATCCAATCTGGCAGGAGTGAAGGGATGTGTATAGTCTGTGGAAAGTAATGACCTTGCGAATCCAGTGGGTAAGTATGGATAAAGAAGGAAGTGGGCTGGCAAGTTGGAGTGGGATAATGAGTGTTCAGGGAAAGGAAAACATGAGTATGAGTGGACCATTCTCCGCACTGCAGAAAACAATCACTGTAGATAACATTCCTTGTTAAACAGTATCACAGATTTGTGGGTTGGGGAGGCGCCGATGTGCTGTGACTAACTTTAATAAAATAACCTGGGTTTGATGAGGTGGGGGTAGTCAGCAGCAGCTCAGGGGCACAGGACAAGAAAGGAGAACCAGCTTAAGTTTGAAGTATTGTCTGTTTTGCATGGCCTGTTATTGCTCTGCTCCACACCAGGGACTTCACACCATCATCAGTAATGCAAAAACAGGATGTGCTTCTGAGTGGATGGAGAATGATGTTTATGGCTGAGAAAACCCTTAAAGGTTGAAACTTTAAATCTTACATGTTCAGCATCTAAAAGCATGCCTATTCAGAATGAGGTGAACTGCTCGCTTCCTTTACCTTTCAGACAGTTCCTAAGATACTTACACTCAAAAATGCAGTTGTTATTTCTACAGCACTACTAATCCTGTATTCCAGTTAACTGTTTTGACTTTAAGCTAAATCAGTAATTGGCTAAGCTTAAAATGGCTCGAAAGGGCAGTTAGCTTAGTACTAACCTATAACCTATATATATATATATATATATATATATATATATATATATATATATATATATATATATACATATATAAAATTTCGAAATTCCACAATCCCGACATTCGAAACACTGATGCTCAGAACCTCGAGATTGTGGAATTTCTAAATTAAAAAAAAAAAACAAACAAAAATACATCAAAAACACATGTTTGCAGGCAGAAAATCTCCCCCCTGCACCCCCCACACCCCCTGTAACTTAAATATACTAACTCCGAGGTCGCACTGCACTGAAGAAAACAGTAATGTTCCTGTTCTGCACTGTATGGTGATCTCCTTTTACAGGTTTTGAGATTCCACAATCTCGAGGTTCTGAGCATCAGTATTTTGAACATCGGGAATGTGGAATTTCGAAATTCTATAGTGGACACATATATAGATAGATAACTATATAAATATAAACTTCTTAAATTGTTATTTTGCATGTTTCCTCAGACTGCTCTTCTTCTTCTCTATGCTTTTGATCTTCTGTGCACTTGTAGATGTAACCTTGCACCATTTCTTCCTTATCCCCTTGCGGTCTAGTGACCATATTTTCCTGGTAGGCAGGTGTGGTGTCATGTCTTCTGGACTTCCTCCCTTGACCCACTGCACACGAGCAGTAGGTCTTTGAATATCTGCTGTTCATAGGCAGAAGGTTCACAAAACTGCCATTTTTGGTAATTAAAAAGTATAAACTTCAAACGTGCAGAGTGTATAAGGAACACTGACTTGCAGGTGCAATATTCTTTTGTACTTCATTGTGGACAGTAAAATTACTGAGTAAGCACTAAGTTTTGTCTCAGTGAGCACAGCTCTCTCTGGGGTTAGAGTCTGGTATATTGGTTAAAGTGTTTACCTAACAGACACAATGTACATGGTTTGATTATCACCCTTGGTGAGGCTTAAAATGGCCCACAAAGGCAGACAGCTTAGTACTTAACTATGATTAAATGTATGTATATGTATGTATGTATGTATGTATATATATATATATATATATATATATATATATATATATATATATATGTGTGTGTGTGTGTGTGTGTGTGTATACAAATATATATATATATATATATATATATATATATATATATATATATATATATATATATTTATATAAAATGTATTTGTGTGTGTGTTTTTTGCACTAATTTTACTCATTAAATTGCAGTTGTGCAATAGCACACCATCCACATGCTCACCTAGAACTTAGTGCCTTGGCAGCAGAAAGGGACGGAGCTACAGAACTTACACCCCTCTTATCTGAATTGGTGTAGTTGTTAAAGTCTTGACTGTGCAGTCTACCTGGAAGCAAGTCAGAGGGTGATATGAAACAGAACATTGTTCTAATTTTGCACATTGTGTTTATTATGAAGGTTATGTGTTCCTCACTCCTGTCTTTACCCTTCTTCCTCCCTATTAAATTATTTATATACATGCACAATTAAACTGAAATACTGGATTTCTTCATCTGACAATTACAAAGTTTATCAGTTTTATAAAAATGTATGAAAGGAGCTAGTTATACAATCATACATCTAGCTTACGGAACATGCTATACAAATGACTGAAACTTGCATCATTAATGCAGCTTTCTTCATTAGTGCTTATTACTTCTGGTGTTAGCAGGCCTGCAAAGTAGAGTGCTGTAAATGCGTAACTGTGTATTGCAGACTACAAAAGTAGTTACTGTACTTGGTAAAATTTTGAACACATAAATTGCTCTATTTCCACATGTTAAACACTGGTGCTTATCTACGTACCCTTGTTATGCCACCAATAATGTTAACGGTGTGAAGGGTCAGCAGTCCATCAATGTATATAGCAGTCACTCGTTCAAGAGGTATACGGTGTGAGTACCCATAGAAGTGTGACCCATTGACAAACACCTGGAAGGCAAGAACAGCACCACATGAACATGGGGTCTAGCCTCAATTACTATCTCATGAATAAAACAACAATTACTTTTGATAGATAATATTTCTGTTAGGTAACTACTTCATCATTGTAAAGTATTCTGTAACTCAATCGACCTTCTGGAAACACATAGTTCATACAGAAAAATGCATTAGCCGATGTTTAACTTCCTTGAGCTGCAACACATTATTCCTGTGATTATTTGAATACAAAAGTCTGAAGTTTCACTTGATAGGCTCACTAGCACAGAAAACTCTTTCCCCCACAATTCTTAACAATGTCATTATGCCCATCCCACACTACATGTAATCTACCACCACTGGTCCATAACATGCTGTAAGTATCTACATGTAGGTCATGCAACGCCAAACATACACTTTATGAAAAAAAATCACTCAGCTTCCCTGGGATATGTCTTAAAAATGACTGCTACATTTATTACTCTCACCTCGTAAATGTCAAGCTTCACTTTGACTAAGACCACAAAATCTTGCCCCTTTCTGAAGGGCATTTCCATCTTTTGCTCCTTATTGCCCCAGGAGCCTCCTTGGCGAGTATTGAAGATCACCGCATTGTTTTCTTCATAACAAGGATTAATACGCAAAGCAATGTCTTGGCTTTCACCACAAGTAAGGTTTATCTGAAGCCTAGAAAAATCATAAAAGAACAGCATTCATCCCACCACATCTTGTTTTGTTGCAAGAATTATGTTGTTTGTATTTAACCATTTATTACTCTAGTGAAAAAGGTGGTTTCCTCGGGAATGTCACTGCACAGCAGGAGAGGATGTAGGCAACACTGTGCATATTTGCATGGACCAACTTTATTAATTAGGTGTAACTTAGGTTTTTGACACTTACTGATCTGCTGTCAAAATAGTGTTACGAAGAGAAAAGCTGCATTTACCACCTCTCATTTGGTATTCAGTTTACTGCTTAGACACCCCCTAGTTACAAAACTATTGCAAGGATGGTATTACAGACTGCACATTAATACCCTATAGCTTGCATCATGACTAAGTTGTTTAGACAAAGCAACATATTCTGAATATGAAATAACTTTCCTTCCGGATTTTGGCCATTAGTTATATAACATAAAAACGTATCCAACACTGAGTCTCTCCTTTACATATTCAACTTGTGAGCAATGCAAAATTGATAGGAGTGCTGCAGTCAGAAATTTAGAAATGACCATGAACATTGTTGGAGCTCTAGGAATCCATAAAGTCAATATTGTGAATTAAATCATATAAAAAACTGTATATGAAAAACAATGTACTAAATGGATTTTCACTATAATCTCATCTAAGTGATTTGGCAATCATAAAACTATTCATACCCCTATCAAGCTATATGGATTATCATAATTAATGCATATAACCACAATAACAGATTAAAGAGTTAAAAGAACTGAAAGTGGAATCTTTAGAAAACAGAAGGAACAAATGAAAGGAATTCAGAAAGCAGGGATTGAGCACTTTATGTAATGGAGTAAATGACAAGTAAAAAAAAAAACTCCGTACAAAGAGGCGAATGGTGGATGTCTTCAAATTCAACGTATTTAATCCAAGATATACAAAAAAATAAAAACACTTTAAACCACTTTAAAATTATATAAATGGTAAGCGCTTTCGTCCCGATTTTATATTACAGGGAACATCATCAGATCTGATGAAGTTCCTTGTAATTTAAAATTGGGACGAAAGCGCTTATCGTTTATATAATTTTAAAGTGGTTTAAAGTGTTTTTATTTTTTGTATATCTTAGATTAAATACATTGAATTTGAAAACATCCAGCGTTCGTCTATTTGTACAGAGTTGTCTTGGATATTTTCTTCTTGGTTCGAAGTATAAAAATAAAAGAAAGAAAACATATATGTAATGTATAATGCATGACAAAATGTTTAGAGCATTCATCCCACCACAGCTTGTTTGTTTTCTTTTCTATTAATGTATGCATGACTGAGCTCTTGAACTGTTTCTAAGGCAGGTATGTCCCTAGCTCTTCACCTAGGTTGATGCCTTATTACAAACCGAAAATGAATGACTTCAATAATCGGCTTAGTTTCTGGTGTCATTCTAAGGGGATCCAATATCTGTCAGCCTGGGATGACATGATCACCAGACCTTGATGCTTTGCCAGAGTTGGTCTTCATCTGTCACCCCTGGGATTTCGGCTACTGGCTAAGGCTCCTGCCACCCCCATAGTGACTTTTTAGGCAGTGTCTCAAGGACAAAATTCCTTATGTAAAAACTCCATCTAAAAACAACCTCAAGGTTATGCTGCTAAACTCTAAGAGCCTCAACATGAAACTGCACTCACTAGAAGCAGTCCTCACCTTGGAAGACGCAGACATTTGTGCAGTCATGGAGACCTGGTTCATGGCTGTGCAAAGCACCCGAGCCATACTGGGTTACACCTCCTTCCACACATTCAGAACACAAACCGAAAGCATGAAAACTAAAGGAGGAGGTGTATCAGTTTTCATTAAAGATAAATGCACCTCCAAGTTGGTCAAACAGCATGATTCCTTGGAGATACTTGATAGTTGCTATTAACTGTTGGTAGGACACCTATTCAAGTCATTGACAGCTACAGGACCACCTCCATGAATCAGAACACCCACTCTTCCTATTTGGATCTACTTGAGTCTATCAAGATACAGCCAAACATCATGGTTTTGGGTGACTTTAACTACCCATCCATTGATTGGGCAAATCCCTCATGCTCAAACTCACTTGCCCAAAGGTTCCTCGACTTTGTTAACTCCAATGTTCTGGACCAGCTAGTTGACACCCCCACAACAGGTGCCGACATCCTGGATCTGGTGCTTACAAATATGGGGGAACCACTGTAGCACCCCCACTGTGAAGTCTTCCCTGGGGAGATATGACCCCAAATCAGTCTCATTTGAAGTCACTATCATATCTGACCTGCCCCCCCAGCAACAACTAAAACTAAAAAAAAACTTTTCCAAAGCACATTATATCCTCTCACAAGATGGTATAAATAGCTTCTCTGCACCTCCCCCTCAGACGGAACTGGCATCTATGCAGAGTTCTACACCAGTGCTTTATACAAACACCTGTATAACTGCATTGACTTGGCTGTACCTGATAGGACCAAAACAAGCTCCTCAAGGAAGAGCAAACCTGCCTAGTGGACAATTGCCATTAACAGGCTTTACAGTAAGAGGAAGCAGGAGCAGCCTTAAGTCAACTGGTGCCCTAGGCAAAAGGGCTCCACGGCACCCCATACCACACCACCCGGTGCCCCCATCCTGGTCTACCTACATTAAATAAATACTGGAAAAGCGCCCTGCTAGAGCACTGCCCTAGGCAGCCGCCTAGTTGGCCTATGCCTAAGGCCGGCAATGAGAGGAAGAAATTGCTATCTAAGATTAAGAGGGAGTGAGCCTTAAACTGAAAACGCTCCTTCATCAGCTTAAATAAATGAATAAGACTTTTTGTGAAGTCCTCCAAAGCAAACTATGAATCCAAATTAGCTTCCTCAACTAAAGACAACCATAAGGTATTCTTTAGTTACATCTGTAACCTAAAAGGAAAGGCCCAGATTTGTGTCAATCTGGTAGTTAATGATACCACATATACTGAGCCTGTGGAAATAGCTAACCAGTTGGCCAACAGGTTCTATGAAAATTTCACTCCCTTGTCCCTGTCACACGTACCCCATGACATCCCTGCCACCTGTCCCCTACCTTGTATCTCTAAAGAGCAGATCATTAGTCCAGGAACACAGCATCTATGGAACATGATAACATCCCAGGATGCATCCTACATGGGCTGCAACAAGAATTAGCAACACTGTTGGGTACTCTTTTCAATTATAGTCTAAGCGCTGGCTACATCCAAGCTGAATGGAAAATGACCACCATTATTCCCTTGCACAAGGATGGTGCTTCCACTGACCTTGGGAGATATAGACCCATCAGCCTGACTAGTCTTATCTGCAAGGCCATGGAGTGAATCATCATGGACCTTATCAACAAATAATCTCCAAACGCTTGATCCTACTCAGTTTGAATTTGTCAAAGGGGGATCATGCCTGTTAAACCTGATGGAATTCTTTGCGACAGTCACCAAGGCCCTGGATGAGGGGAAATCTGTGAATACAGTGTACCTAGACATAACCAATGCTTTTGACACTATCCCCCACTCAGACATCATTGACAAACTCACCTAGCTAGATATCAACCCTTATATTGTTAGATGGGTTGCTAACTAGCTCACTGATAGACCCCATATAGTCAGAACAGGGGAATCCACCACCAACCGCAGAACTGTAACCATTGGTGTTCCACAGGAATCAGCTCAGAGACCTCTGCTGTTTGGAATATCTTTCTCCAAAATACAAGCAAAAACTAAAGATCTGTGTGCTGACAAAGTTTGCTGATATCTGCAAACTGGGAGCAGTCATAGAATCTCCAGATGATGTCAACATCCTACAAGAGGGTGTTAAATAAACAAATGATTGGTTCCAAAGTCATGACCTTAAACTCAATGCAAAAAAAATGTATTATCCTCCCTTTCAGTAAGGGTGACATTCCTGCTACCACATCAATAGCAACACCTTAAGATACAAGGCCATGTCAAACCCAGAGCTGTTGGACATGCTACACTTAAAGAAATCCAAATCCCTCAGAGATACACGCTCCAGGGATCTAAATTTTGTCATCACAATGAATGCTGGAGGGATAGGTTCCTGACCCAGACACTCCCCAGACTCTGGAATAGACTGCCCATACATGTCAAGCAGAGCACCTCTTTGGCCCTCTTCAAAAGTAACCTTGACGATTGGATGGGAGATAAGAAATTCACCCTGGGGATCATGTCAGCTGCCCTGCTAGACAGGGGTCCAGGGAAGTAAATACTGTGGGAAGAAATAGCCAGGGAATTGTTATGGCTAGGCTTGTATAGGCCCTGGGGCCGATAGCCTAGTACCAACCTATGAACCTATTAAGTATGCACTCAGTGGTGAAAGATCTGGGCACTCAGGTTGACTGCAACTTCACCTTTGACCACTATGTCTCCACAATAGTAAGAAGGGCATTCTATATTGCTCATCTCATAAGTAAGGGCATTGCCTCCAGGAAAAAAAAAAGTTATAACTTCCCTGTACTCTTCCCTCAGCAAGCCAAAAATTAAGTACAATGCCCTTCTTGGTATGTACTGTTCCAAACACCTGCAGCAACTGGAGGGACCACAAAGGTTCCTCACAAAGAAAATTTTAGGTCTTCAACACCTGTCTTATGTGGATCATCTGACATCACTGTCACATTATTCTGTTTCATATAGACTACTCAGATGTGATCTCTGCCTTGTATGCAAGGCAATCTCTGACCCTGCTTTACTGGAAATGCTGCAACTCCATAAGTCAAATGGTACACAGGTTACTCACTCTAAAGACCTTAACCTGGTATGTGACATTAACAGAACCTGTCTGAGGGATGGATTAGTCTCCCAAAGGTTACTACACCTTTGGAACAGACTCCCACTTCGTGTCAAACAGAGCACCTCACTGGCTCTCTTCAAACACAATCTGGATGATTGGATGGGCAACCATAAACTCACCTGGGGGGTTTCACCTGTGTCCCTCTTAGAAAGAGGGCAATAGGGGCTAATCATGGAAATAAGGATAGAATTTGGCTAGGCTTATAAGGGTGCTAGGGCCATTAACATAGTAACTTCCTATGAGCATATGATCCTATATTTGCCTATGTCTTAAGTGATAAAGGAGCTAAAAAGTTACTGAAAAAATGGTATTTTGGACTACATACTGACAACAGATTGCAACATGAGAAATAAAGCAAAACGTGCAGATCTGCTGATCTGAGAAATGAGTTGATAAAAGACAGGCTAGTGTGTGGTGTTGATAATGATGCAGTGAGAAAGATTTTCCTTTGAGACAGTGATTTAACATTGAGCAAAGCCATTGAGATTTGTCAAATATATGACCTTATAAAAGAAAAGCACACAAAAATCTTTACAAATGAGGAAAAATGTGCTTTCAGTATCTAATACTGTGAATGTTGATAGTGTACAACATAAAGTGAAGATTAAAAAAAAGGGGTATAAATTAAACGGTGTGGCACCACCCGAACTTAACCTTAAATTGAAAAGGTTGTTTGCTATCCCAGACCTTATTTTTAACTGTCGCAGTTTTGGAGGCAGCCATGACCCTAAATGAGAAAAGTGCTTAGCTTTTGGTCAGCAATGTCACAAATGTAAAAAGTGGAATCATTTCAAAAGGGTTTGTAAGTCTAAGACTCCACATTTCTCTATTAAAAGTGAGCATCCAAAGAAGCAAGTAGATCAAATGGAGAGCTGTCAGCAAACTTTCGATGTTGATGTTGTCTCTGTGATTAAAAAAACAGTTAATGCAGTAGATTATCAGTCAGCAGCAAACTGCAAAATATTTTGCTCTGTACAAATTAATGGGAAACCTCTAGAGCTTAAAGTAGATACTAGGTCCAAATGCAATGTTATATCAACACAAATGTTTACCAAAGTACGAGCTGGTGAGAAACTTGATTCAACAAACTGTGTGAAACTAGTTGCTTATTGTGGTGAAGAGATTCAAACTGATGGCACAGTAGTTCTCACATGCCATTCTACTGGGAACAGCTATGGCTTGCAACTTTACATAGTCAAAAGACAAATGCAATTACGCTACGCCTCAAACACAGTTTGAGAATGGGACTGATTACATTTAATAAAGAGGTCTATTACACTGCCAGCCCAACTATCTGGAATTTTGTAAATAAGTATATGCCATTTGAGAATATTAATATGGTTTATAAAGAAGTGTGATAGAAGGAGATACTGCCAGCCCAGCTACACGGAATTTTGTAAGTGGTTGTCTGTCATTTGTGAATATCAACATGTATGTCATATTGTACAGACGTGTGCTGAGGAGATGTTTTGTAAAATACTGAGCATAGGTTTATATACACTATTGTAGCTGTTTGGATATATACATACATATATATATATATATATATATATATATATATATATATATATATATATATATATATTTAACAGGGGAGACAGATACAGGAGATTAACTTGCAAAAACCTAAGAATTGTTGAGATTGAAGTACTTTATTGATGGGCCATAAACAAGAGATGTTATCTCTCAGTTTCAGTGCAGTAGCAGACACGGCGTCTTGAACCAGGGTACTTCTGCATTGTTTTGTAAGTGTTTCATTGTTTTATGTCTTTCTAGCAGCTGTAAACATCTGAATGCTATGTGTTTTTACAGGGAGATGCTAAATTTTGTTAATTTCTAACAATGGGGCTTTAGTTTGGAAACTGAAGTCAGGTGACAAAAAGTGATGTCATCCAAGCTAACCCAGCAGTAATGTTAGATATTAATTTAAGAACTCTCTGAAAGAGAGAAAGAGTGCATTTTGTATCTTGTCGTGGACCTAGAAACGTCCACTCACCACTTATGTCTGCGTGTTGTTCTGTAAGTAAGTTTTTAGGGCATAGTTACTCTTTTAGATTTGCATAAGAATATAGTAAAGTATAGCTTAGATTTTTTTCTTTATTTGAGAATGTCCTGCAATGTTGTTTTAAATATTTCATGTGATTTTTGAACTCTGAAGTTACTGTGATGATTTATTGAGTATTTTCTTGTTCTTTTATTATTTATTATTAAATATATTTAAATCTTTCAATTGTGGCTGGTCTGTTTAGAGATATTTAAGCTCTCAGAGTACTTGCATATGTATTTGGTGACACTGTACAGGCCACTCCTAATCGTCTTGGTCTTGGTCAAACTACCACTTGGATTAATAGTGGCATTACACTGTAAGATTGGACACCCTTTGCTACGGGCCTTAAAGTAGCTGATAAAGAGTGGCTGGTGGCAGTCGGAATTACCTTATAGTCTGGGCAGAAGGGACATAGCTAGTAAACCTGTGCAAGCCTTCCCCAGGTGTGTGTGTGTGTGTGTGTGTGTGTGTGTGTGTGTGTGTGTGTGTGTGTGTGTGTGTGTGTGTGTGTGTGTGTGTGTGTGTGTGTGTGTTTGTATATAAATCGAACCTTAAAGTGTCTGTGTGTGTGTGTGTGTGTGTGTGTGTGTGTGTGTGTGTGTGTGTGTGTGTGTGTGTGTGTGTGTGTGTGTGTGTGTGCTACTTGGGCAGAGATGTGAAACACTACTTGGGCAGAAACACTAAACACTGGTTGAACAGAGAGGGTGCTGGAGGTTTTGGCTTGGCCACTCAGCTGATATCTCAACCCTATAGCTGTTCCACTGGGGAGTCTTATTTGGGATCTGGAGAAAGAGGGAGAAAGCAGCCCCAGACTGACTGTGGTCTCTGTGTGCTCTTAAGGGAATTTCACTTTACTGTGTGTGTACTTGTCCTCCCCCCGGTGTGTACATTCCCCAATGTTGCCAAGTGTGAGGATTGAGGCTCCTTGATTACTGGGCCAGTGCTGAGGCATCACAAGGTCCACCATACAAATCTGAACAACCACAAAAGTTTCACACAGAATATGTTTTGTGAGTATGATGACATTTTCAAAGACGAGCTTGGCAAACTTCCAGTCACATATTCTGTGAAGTTAAACCATGAAGTAAGCCTAATTGTCAGACCAGCAAGAAAGAGTCTGGTAGCAATGCAGAGCAAAGTAAAAGGAAACTAGACAAAATGGTGAATTTAGGTGTAATTACTCCAGTAGAAGAACCAACTGAATGGGTATTCTGCATAGTTGTAGCTCTTAAGAAAAGCTCAAATGATGTTCAAATATGAATTGATCCACAAGACTTAAACAAAGCATTTAAATGTCCTCGTCATCCAATGGGCACAATGGAAGAAGTAGCTGCTCTAATGCCAAATGACACCATTTTTTCAGTATTAAATGCAAAAAGTTAATTTTGGCAAATTTCAGTTGATCGCAAATCTTCATTGTTAACCACTTTCAGTACACCATTTGAAAGGTACAGATTTTTGAGTGTGCCATTTGGGATAAATTCTGCCAGTGAAGTATTTTAATGTGCAATGGAACAAAATTTTTCTGTTTATTCATGTGCTATCATAGTAGACAACATTATTGTAGGGGCAATGGTGAAGATGAAGATGACAGAAATCTCAGGAAAGTTCTAGACCATGGATATGAAGTTAATCTTAAACTGAATCATCAGACATGTAAATTCAAGCTGAAATAAGTCACTTATGTGGGTCATTTGTTTACTAGTTTTGGCTTACAACCAGATCCATCTAAGCAAACAGCAATTCTTGAGATGCTAGTTCCTGAAAATGTCACATCATTACATTTCCTCACTATGGTCAACTATTTAGGAAAGTTCATCCCAGATTTGAGTGAGCTTTCAGCACCCTTACATGAGTTGACATGCAAAAATGTAAACTGGTCCTGGTTGGAACACCAAAGAGCATTTGATAGAAGAAGAAAATTGCCAGTCCACCTACATTGAAGTATTATGATGCTCTTTCTTGTGATGCTTCAGAGTATGGTCTTGGTGCAGCATGTCTTCAAGAAGACATACCAGTTGCATATACATCCAGAACTAACTCAAACAGAGATGAATTGTGCACAAAATGAGAAAGAGTTTTGGCAGTAGTGTTCGCATGTTCAAAGTTCAGTGATTATATTTATGGAAGACTTATCCAAATTGCTCACCAACCTCTAGTAACAATTTTGAAAAAGTCAATACATACAGCCCCAGCATGCCTGCAATGCATGATGGTAAAATTGCATAAGTACAATTTCAATAGTGTTTACACCAAAGGCAAATATATAGATCTGGCTGATGCTTTGTCATGAGCACCCAGACAAGCAACAGAGCAACATGAAAATGAGAAAACAGACTTTGAAGTCATGGAAGTCAGAAATGATTTGTCGTCATATCTTGATGAGCTTAGAAATCACATGGCTTCAGACCCAATTCTCCAGAAGCTGAAAAATGTTATTAGTCAAGAATGGCCAACATGACAAAACAGTTTACCACTAGACATACATCAATTCTGTCCTTAACGAGATGAGCCCATGATGAAAGATGGAATGATCATGAAAGGTCCTGAAGTAATAATTCCTAAAGCTCTGCAACAGGCATATATCAAAATTTTGCATTGTGGTCAACCGGGTACTGATTCTACCAAAAGATGGGCAAGAGACATAGTATTTTGCCCTTCAATGTCAAAAGATATAGCAAAGGAAACTCTAGCATGTTCAGTTTGCAATAGTACTAAATTGCACTAACAAAAAGAACCACTTCAGCTAAACCAGATTCCTGAATTACCATGGTCAACGGTTGCTACTGACATTTTCTAATGGGATGTTAAGCATTACCTCTTATTAGTAGACTCTAATTTGAATCGTTTCCAAATTGACCTACTTCCTAGCTTAGCATCCAGCACAGTCATTATGAAGTTGAAGGCACATTTTTCTGTCCATGGTAGTCCTCACAAAATCATATCTGACAATGGTGCATAGTTTACAAGTCAGCAGTTTAAGAAATTTGCTGAGTCTTGGGAGTTTGTCCAAGTTACTAGCAGTCCTAATTATCCAATTAGTTAGCTGAGTATGCAGTTCAATGTGCGAAACAGAAATTCATGAGAAATCGTACAGATGTTTTTCTTAACTTAATCTCAGAAACATTCCTCAAGATAACTTGCTTGGTTCACCTGCACAGAAATTAATGTCCAGATAGATGAGAACAACCTTACTGATCAGTACACAATTGTTAGTACCAAATGCAAAGAATAACAAAATGGTCAAGGCCCAACTTTTGAAAAAATCTCAATTACAAAAGTTGTACTACAAGTCTCGCAAACTTCTTAGACCATTAAGACAAGGAGAGATTGTAAGAATGGAAACATCTAAAGGATATGACCGAGTGGGTATCATCAAAAATCTTTGTGGAGAGCGGAGATCTTACATTGTATAATCTGAAGGAATGGATTTCTGAAGGAATCGAAGACTTATACTTCCAGTCTCTGAACCAATGATGCAGCAGATTGCCTGTGCCAGACACTCTATTTCTCACAGCAACTATTTGTTCAAGTTCCAGAGGACAGTGTACTTTCTTTAAGTAATCCTGAGCCCTGAAGTTCCAATTGAAAAAGAATCCCCAGAGACTGTTGCTGATGCTAAACCCAGTCATAATTTCTATGTGACTAGATCGGGTAGAATTTCCAGACCGAATCCGAAATATACAGCACCTTGGACTTGAATTAATTTGTTGAAATGATGTTATATCAAGCACGTAAAATATTTTGTTCTCCAATTGCATGTTGAACAAATTAAAGAGGGAAGATGTAAATCAGTGTGTATCTTGAACCTAGTCAGCCACTGTAGCTAGATAGCACTTGAATATAAGTCACTGAGCACATGTAAGATCAGTGCCATTTTGTACAGTCAGCCTTAGTGAATGCAGTCATGAATGGAAATGCTCATGCGAGTGTGTTTGAAGTATTGAGTTAATCAGTTAACTTAAGTACATGTTCCCGTTTTTGTTCCTGATGTGTTTATGTACATTAAATACCTTGAACCCATGCACCACTACATTGTCTCTTTTCCATGCATGAGACAAGCAAAATAAGTCATAAAACAATAAAACACTTCCACTCTTCCTACAGGGTAAAATAAACCATTTTCTGGCACAGACATTTCATCTCTGGCTGTAGTCAGAACTGTAAGATACAATCTTTATGGCCTAAATTAAGTAATTTTGTTTCTTACTATTTTTCAAAGTTATCTTGGGCTGAGCTTAATCTGTTCTCTTCCAGTATCCTCTGCTAAAACATATACATTTAATCAGTTACAATACAGTCAGGACTTACTGTTGGTGCATTTTTTAACACAAGCAACTTTACAAATACATTTTCAACACAATCATCTGTACAAATCAGTTTGCTATACAAATGATATATAGTTCTTACAAAATTCCAGCTAGTGCTGCTGGTATATGTTACACATCCACTGCCCTACATCTCCTGGCATAGCTGGCAATACCTCACATTGTCACACTATATAGTTAGATTACAAAGACCCCACACCCTGTCTGGTGATATTATGACCAAGAAACAACAAAGGGTAATTATATCTAATGCGCTTAAGAGACTGAAGGTAGTATGGCAGGGTAGCTCACAGACATAAGAATAATATTTTAGATACAGAGAGTGAGAGGTGGAGAAAGACAATTAGAGAGATGTAACTCCAGCAGATGAAGATATAGTCACCTATCCTTACTTGTGAAACACAGTACCTTGTGCCCCTTTGTGGAGAACTTATCTCTGGAAGAACATGCATAGATTGCTAAGTCAGTCATTTCCTCTGTGTTTTTTTCCCTGTAAGCACACTTTGTTAAACTCTTTACATTCCCTAGTCTGTCTGCAGTTGACCTGCGAGACCTAGCTTTTGGCATTAACCAGTGCATTTAGCAGCCTATAATGCAAACATAATTTTATGACCAACTTCATTAGTAGAGTGAGGAAGAAAAAAGACATGAACTCATACCTGTCAGCATGATGAGAAACGTGACCTTGAACATAGATTGCCATTCCTGGTTGAAGTCCTCCATAGATAGGTTTGCTGAATGGAACATTCTAAAAAGTAAATAAAGAAACAGGTTACTATACACCTTTGTAATATAATGTAAGAATATTTGTTAGGTCTTTCTAGTCACTTTCTGTTATCTAAGGTCTGGAAGAAGGAGGAAGAAGATCAACATGTGCAGCAAAAAATCTTTACTGTTTTTTTTATAAATATTTTTGCATATTATTGCCCATACTATTGCATAACCAAGCTTCGGCTGAGTTAGCAATGACAGCTTTTTCATATGATGGTATTCAACTTGGACCTGGACAGTTACAAGAATGACAATTATGAATGCTAGTTTCTGCAAGCATACTTTCAGTGTTGGGTCCAGAATCCAACATTAATAAGTGAATGTGTATTTTTTCTGCATTATTTTATTTATTTAGATTCTGTTAATGAGGTTAATCCTACTGAGTAAAGCATATCTGATAGTGTACCTGGAGAGAAAAGCTTCTACGTAACTGTAAAATCAAGAAAATAGCACAGTGGTTTACAGGTTTTATGGCTTTACTAGCAGGTAATATTACATGCAGCAAAACAAAGAATTATATAAACCAATGACAAGGAAAAAGAAAAAAAATGTATGTAGTTACTCTCCACATAATAGTTAGAAGTGTCTAATACATCATTTGCTGCAAGTAAATTTTAACAGCTGAGGATGCTAAGCCTATGTAATCATTAACAAATTTGCAAGGCAAAGTCTCTTATGAAGAATGGTTTTCAGAAAGGTTACCACCAGCATAACACCCATTTTACCACTCATCATCATCATCATCATCATCATCATCATCAACCTCGTTTTTCCCATTTTGTATACAAGGTTGGGGTGTCATGTTAATTGCCGCCACCTCTCTCAATTCAGTGCCACACTCCTGCCTTCTTTGGTACCCATGCCTGACTGTCACAGATCTTCTCTCACACAGTTCAGCCACCTCATTGCTGGGTACCCTCATTTCCGCTTACCTTCTTATCTGTACCTAATCATCTTCACCAGACTGTCTTCTGCTTTTCTGCACATGTGCCTGAACCACCATAATATGTTCTCTTTTACCTTTTCTGCAATTGGTGCTACTTTGGCTTCTGCTGTTATATCATCATTTCTTTGTCTGTCCCCACTGTGCATCCTACCACCCATCTCAGGCAATTTATTTCCATCGCTTCTAGCTTTCTCATCTGTTCTTCCTTTACTGCCAATGTTTCTGTACCATACAGTAGCAGTGGTATCACCATTTTTTGTACCCCTTACTTTTCAGCTTCTTTGGCAATCTTCTATCATATACTGCACCTGAGACTCTGTGCCAGTTGACTGCAGCCCCTCTGATTCTAACTTTGATCTCTTCATTCAGACTTCCCTTCTTGTCAACCACCCCTCTCAGATACATGAAGCTATTAATCTGTTCCACTATCTTCCCTTCTATCTCAATTCTCAGCTTCTTCTGATTTCCCCAATTTACTGCCATTACCACTGTCTACTTAGTTTCATCCCATGTGCCTTCAGTTTTGCATTCCATTCCCCTATCCTTTGCTGAAGTTCTTGCTCAGCGTCTGCCTGTAATGCCACATCATCTGCATACAGCAACTTTGCTGATCTGTCTCCTCAGACCTGTTTGGTAATGTAGTCCATCACCAGTATGAACAGCCATGTGCTCATAGCTGAACCCTGGTGCACACCCACTCCCACAGGGAACTCCTCTGTGAGACTGAACACTGTTTGTACTTCAGTTATTGGGTCCTTGTACATAGCCTGCCCTAATTCTACCAATGTCTATGGGACTTCAAACCACCACAGTACTGCCCAAATCAGCTTTCTTGGGACCTTATCATATGCTTTCTCCAAATCTAGGAATCTCCAGTTGGACTCTTTCCTCATCTCTAGCTTCTTCTCAATTATCTGTCTCACTGCAAACATTGGATCCATTGTGCTGCAGCCTGATCTGAATCCAAACTGCTCATATCCCATCTTACTTTCTGCTACTCTGCATATCTGCTTATGAATCACTCTCTCCAGAACTTTCATGTAATGTGACAGGGGTCTGATACCGCTGTAATGCCCAGAGTTGTGGATGTCTCCTTTGTTCTTGTACACTGGCAGTCATCTGAGATATGCCTTTCTCTCCACACTGCTATGAGTACCCTCAGGAGCCATTTCTCCCCATCACACCCAGAATCTTTATCATATGTGCTGTGATCTCATCTGAGCCTGTTGCTTTCCCTGACTTAATTTTCCTTAGAGCTAGTCTTACTTCTTCCAAGATGGGCTCCTCTTCTTCTTTCATTGTAGGCTGTGTCTGGGCTAGTACAGCTTCTGTGGGGCTTTCTTCATTCAGAAGCTGCTGGAAGTACTCCTTCTATCTGCCTTTGAAGTCCTGTGGACTGGTGAGCAGGTTGTTGCTGGCATTCCTTATGAAGGGTGTCTGACTATGTTTTTTATTTTCCTGTCTTTGCCTTGCAACCTGATATAGTTTCTTTATGCTACCTACTGAGTCACTTTTCAGAAGCTAGTAGAGTGCCTCTGATGCCCTGTTCTTTGCTATTGCAACTCCTTTCTTAGCTTCTTTGTTAACCGACTAATATTTCTTCCTAGCCTGGGCTGTCTTTTCTATCTCGAAATAAAAGACTCTTGACTAGTTACAGGGTTCTTCAAAAATCACTCAGAAGTCACTAAAGTCGTTAAGATTTAATCAGAAGCTTTCGGGCTATCCACCCTTCATCAGCATGTAAAACTATTCAATTCATCACATTTAAATAGAGGTACAAATAAAGTCACATGATCAAGCCAGCCATACAAATTACGCATATACTTTAACATCAACTAAACCATAAATTATGCATAAATAAATACATTTCAACATATTCCAATCATATATTACTTATAACAACTTACTAATTACTATGTAGAATATAAATTAACATGAGCAATAATGTTAAAATGTTGCAATACTAAAATCCTAAAAAAATCTCAGTGTAGATATAATGACTCATCATATATTTTCTCTCTGCCTTTTTACCAATATGGGTTTCAGACTAACAGTACTATTCAAGCCTGGTGGTGTATCAACTTGTAGCTTAACTATCCATTCATATTCTCTTAATTCTAAAATGTTATTTACATCACCCCCTCTTATCCCTATATTCAACACATTTATGCACCTAAACTTAAATGTATGTGTATGAAACTCCATGATGTGCTTATACAAACCATTATTCTGTACTTTCCTTTTTATTTCTGACCTATGTTCAATTATACGGTCTTTTAACTTTCTTATCGTCTTTCCTACGTAGAATGCCATACATTGTGTACATGTCGCTAAATATACTAATTTTGTCGTATTACAATTTGCATTACAATTAAGGAAAAGTTAAAAAGGCAGAGAGAAAATATATGATGAAAGCTTCTGATTAAATCTTAACGACTTTAGTGACTTCTGGCTGTCTTTTCCATCTCCCAATTTTTCCTGCACTCCTTTCATCTTTTGATGACTTCCTGGACTTCTGCATTGCACCACCAACTTTGCTTATGTACCTTATTTACATACCTGGCTTGGCCACATATCTATTCTGTAGTTATCACACATGCTGTTTTGAGGTGCTGCCATTCTTTGAGCCCATTTTACCACTGGTGGTAACCATTTCTGATTCACAAACAGCCCTACCCCAACACTTCACCTCGATATGGTGAAGCACCATGGTGAGCTGTCTGTGTTTTACCACAAATACTAATGAGGTAATGCCTATATTATTTAGCCACGTGCTCTCCCCCAGAAATGTTTATAGTAAGGCATTTACCCAATCAAGCGATACGTAGAATCATTCAGCTGTGTAAGTGAGCCCGGCCAACTGAGTTTATTAACTTGACTAAACACTCACAGTTACATATTATTCTTAATGGGTGAGACCATGTCAGAGGTAAATGAGGGGGATTTTATTGTCCATGTAGTGGTGTGCTTGTGTGTGGTTGTACGGGTGAGTGAGTGTATGCAAAAGGATGACTGGTCACAAGTGATAGTGTGTGTTTTCTGTACGTATCAGCCTGGGTGGGCACAGAAGGGGGATAGTTACAGTACAGATAGGGTAGCTGTGTGTCTATGTCTGTGTGTGCTTTCTCTCTCTCTCTGGGAGAATGGGTGACTGGGTCAGTGAGCACAATCTGGTGGGGGGGTTGTGCAGGGAAGGTTGTCATACCTCTAGAGTAATAAGCAAATCCTGCAATATTGGAGGGTTGACACTAGGCACGAGAGACAGCCCAATGTAAATTAAAAAAGTAGTTAGTAGAACAGTTATGAGATACAAAAGACATACTGTTGGGGGGACAGTAGATACCAGGTATAGTCTACAAACATTAAACTGATGTCCCTTAAAAGGTTAATAGAACAACAGTTTTGCATCACGAAGGCTGTATGGGCAGGGAGAATGCTAGACACTGGGGATTTAAATGTAGAGGGAAAAAGCTTTTTACCCTGTACCTTCAGCACATAAAATATCTTGCTCACAATGCAGTGTTAAAGTCCTCTGCACCTCCATTCCGCACCAGGTATACTCTTTAAATTGTATCTTTACTCGCTTAAAAAAACATTACATCAAAACTCCTTAACAACTCAAAGCTGTAGTCCTCCATGCAAATTGAGAAGAATCGTACTGGGATGAATTTTAAAAATTTTAAGAAGTACGAAACTCTTAAAGTCTGGGATTATTGACTGTAATTCTAATTTTGGGGTACAGGAACAGAGCAGGATCATGAGTAAAATCAAGGAAAGCTGTGAATGTTTAGGGGGATGTTAAACTTGAAGGGGTGCACCATACTTTAAAAAGGCCATGCTGAAAACTTCGGAACAAAGCTTGGAAAACACAGGATGACACTGGGGATATATTTTAAATTATTGCTTGGAGTCATTTGAAAAGTTAATAGAACAGCAGCAGGTGTAGCATCACATGCACTTTCTAAACAATAGGAAGGATGAAGCTCTAAAGTTTGCCATTATGGACCGACTGTAATCATCTGTGGTTTATGAGGTGCAGGGAAAAATAAGAGGACAGCACAGTAAGTAAATACATAAATTTAGCATAACTGTGTAAAGTGAAAGCTCCAAATGTTATAAGCACATGTAATCACAAAAGAGACATACTTACTGGATTATAAACAAGAGCATTCCCCATAGTCTGCAAGAGTGAAAAGCAAAAAAGAGAAAACAATGGTCAGACTACTTAATTCATAACAAATAAAGCACTTCAAATTTAGTTACAACTCTTTCCAAGCACTGCGAATAATTATCTGATTGTCTATCAGATTGTCCATCAGATTTAATTTCAAAAGCTGGTCTCACAGAAGTAAACGGTATCTAGAACAATAATAGCCTTCTTTAAAAAGTGTCACTGATAGTATCATTTAACTCATTAAATATGGTAGAGGTAATATTTTTTATCTTATTAAATATCATAGAGGGAAAAGAATTTAATACCATGGAGCGCCTTCTGTGTGGAGTCTGCATGTCGTTCTGAATGATGAAACAAAATATATTAGAGCTTCGCTTAATGAGGTCAATATTGGTAATAGGAAGGTAGCAATGGTTTTATATGACATGTTGTTAGAAGGCTCTATTGACATTCAGACATATAAGTTCTTAGAAGTGGAAAAGCCTATGACTCCCATCATTTTTGGTGTGCCTAAGGTCCATAAGAATACCAGTAACCCTCCCATGAGACCTATAGTTGCCTCTGCTAATTCAGTGACAGCACCTATAGCCAAATGGCTTGATGTAAAATTAAAGGATATGTCATTATCAGGTAATGCAGTAGTAAAAGATTCATGGTCTTTATTAGCTAATCTAACTTCGGAAGTTTTTTTGAAAGAGGTTATGTTTATAACTATTGATATCGTGGATTTGTTCTCTTCCATACCACATGCGGATGGCATGAAATGGTTTGAGGAAGCTTTATTGGATTATGGTAAATTTAACAACAACGATTTTTATTTAATTATGACCTTGATGGACCTGGTGCTTAGTAACAACTTCATCTTTTATGAAGGCGAATTTTTTAAACAGGTGCAAGGTATTGCTATGGGTGCTAGATGTGCCCCAACTTATGACAACATTATTTTAAGTGCATGGGAAGAAAAATATATTATCAATTCCCCTTTTAGGCACTGTTGGAACTTGTACCAATGCTTTTTAGATGATATGTGCTTTTTGTGGATAGGTTCTGAGGAAGAATTCAAAACATTTTTTAAGTATATATCCCAGTCAACTGAATTCTTGAAGTTTGCGTACCAGATGGATAAAACAGCTCTTACATATTTGGATATATATATTGGGAAAGAAGAAAAGGGTTTCTTTTCGAAGATTTTCAGAAAAGACACATTTTCAAATTCATATTTATCCTATAATAGTGCCCATCCTTATTATCAGAAGAAGAGTGTGGTGAAAGGGCAGTATGTAAGAGCCAGTCGTATGACTTCAAGGGACAGTGATTTTGATGAGGAATGTTTATTATTGTTCAAAATGTTTAAGGAAAGAAATTATCCCTCAGATCTTATTATTAATATTGCTGAAGAGGTAAAGCAAGGTAGGACATCTAAATTCAAACCCATTTTAGGCCTAGGCAAGGAATGGGAGGCTAAAAAGAACAACAAAAAAGGACTGAATTAGATGGTAATTTGATTATTGACTTCAGTGGTCAAGCCGTTAAAATTAGGAAAATGTTGGAAGAAGAATGGTCACGATTTGGGAAATTATCTGACCTCAGGTGTTTGTTTCAACAACCACTGAGATGTACATATAGAAAAGGGAGATGTGTAAAGACAATATTAGAGAACAAAAGACAGATGGGAGTGATTAAATCTGGTAAGAATGGCACGTACAAATGTGGCAGGTGCTCCCAATGTTCATTTATCATGGCAAAAAATACAATATATATTCCCAGTCATGATTTTCTTATTGAGAGCAAAAGTTTTGCTAATTGTGAAACGATGGGTATTGTTTATATCACTTTATGCAGAATTTGTGAGGCCTTCTATGTAGGAAAGTCTGAGAGAAAACTCAAGAATAGGGTTTATGAACACAATTATGAAATTAAGACTAATTGTGTTAATAATGCCCTATATAGGTATAAAGCTAGTTGCCCAAGTGCACTATTTAATTTCTTTGTGCTGGAAATGGTGGATAAGGATGTCAGGGGTGGCCTGTGGGAGACATCTATTGAATATAAAGAATTGATTTGGCAGATAACTCTCGAAGCCAATAAGCCCCCAGGCCTCAATGATATAATTTCCATCACACCTGTGTTGAAAATGAGAGCAGCGAAGTTGTAGTATTATAGTAGACCACATCAAATTAATATGGTATATTAAATTAATACTACTCAATCCACTGTTCAATTATTACTATTTCATTTAAACATTTATATGTTTATTTAATTATGTACATTTTCATATATTTAAATGTATGTTTACATCATATCAAATTATAAGACATGATTATTTTATTTTGTTATTTTGTTCCGCTACAATTGATTTATATTTTTTCGATTAATTAATTTAATTTTATGTTGAATTTTAAATTTTAGATTATATTGGACATATGTATTTTGCATTGTATTAATTTACTAATTCATATAGTTTCTAAGTATTAGTACATGATATGCAAGTCACTAATGAATTTTATATTTTACTTCACACCTATTAGATATAAAAATATAAGATAGTTCATGTAGTATTTTTAATGATTATTGTTGTATGCTTCCATTCAGTCATATGTCACTTGCAACACCAGATGGCGCCAAAAAGTATTCAGATGAAGTTAAAAGGCTGAAAGATGTAATTGTATAACTATATATTTACAAGTATATTTATTTATTTACACATTATCAAGCACATTAGTGTTTTAAAGTTATTTTAGCAAGATATGTATGTAACATGTTTTTAAGTAAGTGGCTCATAGAGTGAATTAAGTCTGTAATATTATATTTTGTATGAGAGTATGAGTATTAAGGGCTTTCTAAGGGTTAATTGGTTACTGAATCAATTCTAATCAATTATTGTAGAATTCTGGGTATAAAAGGAGTTGTCCCTGTTGTAATTTTATTTGATTTCTATTTTCTGATGAAGACTACGAATCGAAAACGTATTACGATTGTTAGCGTTAAAGTCATTTGTCTCCTTGTGGATTATTAAAGAGTTTGGTGTTTCCAGGAGCTGAGCCTGATTTCCTTCAAGTGTGGGGTCTATATGTGTCATTTGAAAAGTTAATAGAACAGCAGCAGGTGTAGCATCACATGCACTTTCTAAACAATAGGAAGGATGAAGCTCTAAAGTTTGCCATTATGGACCGACTGTAATCATCTGTGGTTTATGAGGTGCAGGGAAAAATAAGAGGACAGCACAGTAAGTAAATACATAAATTTAGCATAACTGTGTAAAGTGAAAGCTCCAAATGTTATAAGCACATGTAATCACAAAAGAGACATACTTACTGGATTATAAACAACAGCATTCCCCATAGTCTGCAAGAGTGAAAAGCAAAAAAGAGAAAACAATGGTCAGACTACTTAATTCATAACAAATAAAGTACTTCAAATTTAGTTACAACTCTTTCCAAGCACTGCGAATAATTATCTGATTGTCTATCAGATGGTCCATCAGATTTAATTTCAAAAGCTGGTCTCACAGAAGTAAACGGTATCTAGAACAATAATAGCCTTCTTTAAAAAGTGTCACTGATAGTATCATTTAACTCATTAAAAATGGTAGAGGTAATATTTTTTATCTTATTAAATATCATAGAGGGAAAAGAATTTAATATCATGGAGCGCCTTCTGTGTGGAGTCTGCATGTCCTCCCCACGGTCGAGTGACGTTAAAGGCATGCAGGTAGGTGCGAACATGAATGGGTGTGCCTTCTTTGAAGGTTGGGCGTCGGGCTGGCAACTTGGCACCGTAAAAATCCACTGCCAATCATTAGCAGACCGGAGTTCCACTGTGGCGACTCCTAACCGGGAAAAGCCGAAAGACATTCCTAGTTGCACCATCTTGGTATCAGTTGAGGAGTTCAGCTGCTTGGAGAGCTCAACTGCTTCAGCAGTAAAGACAATTTCTTGAAAATGTTCATCCTTAGCCTCTAAAACTATTTCATACCAGAGGTACGGAGAACAGCTGTGATCTTCCTGTCTATAAGCCTTACTAATCTTGTCTGCAAGACATAGGAAGACATCATCATATATCTCATTAAAGAAAATACTGGCAGTTTAAAATCCCTCAGTCTAAACCAGTTAGGGTTTGCAAGGAGCAGATATAGTCACTAAGGCCTTGGATGTATGTAAAGGTATGCACAAACCATGCCTTGATCTGTCCAAGACTGCTGGCAATTTTCCACACTCAGGGAATGTAGATTAATCAAACTGAAAGCAAATCCATGCATCACCTGCTGAACAGAAAACTAACTCACAGGCAGACTCATCAAATCAAAAACTGGTAGCACACCCTCTCCACCCAAAGTTTATCACCAGTGTTAACAGTTCACAGCCTTAATCCTCTGTACCAACTGCCAGATATCTACCCAGTGCAGCTAACTTTCAGACACAGATCTTCAGATCCAGGGATGTTATCATTCTGCTCATTACTCTTCCCTTATTAGTCTCCTGACTGAACACAATGCTCCTTTTGACATGTACCTTACTGAATATACAATCTAACATGAAAGACCCCAATGCTTCCTTTCCTAAGAAAATCAGGGGCTTAAGTTGTATTTCTTACAAAGAACACCTTAACGCCCTATTTCTATTTTCAGTCTCATGTACAGTCCTGCAAGGAAACCTCTGATTACCTTATAAGGCTTGAAATTACCCTGTCCTGTGTGACCTTCTGCACATTCACAAAACATGTAAATCCACAAACATCCATATTAGCGACGTAAACTTCCACCACAATATAAACAGTACCTGCTGGCAGGACAGACACCTCTCCCAAAAATTCCTCTTCTCTGAAATAGATTTCTCCATATTAAACAAAGTAGCTCCCTAATTCCCTTTAAACTCTATCTGCATGATCAGATAAGAAACTGCAAATATACCATTGGGCTGACCCCTCATATCTTTATGGAAAGGGGAAATCTAGTGGGTCTTATTTACCTAGGCTTCAAATGATCCACCTAGATCAACTGCCTATCAATAACCTATAAACCTATTAACCAGCCTCCTTTAAACACCACTCATGTCTTCCAGTACCTGTATTTATAAGCTGCGCTATTTAAGTTTTCAAAATGAATTAAATCTCAGTAGTCCTACCACTACACATAAAGAATGTTACATGGAAAGAAATTGATTATATCTTAATTGCCACTGATGCTAAGAATATAATTGTTTATTGAATTTTATAAAATTATATTAAATAGCTGAATGGCTGAAAAGACTGCCTAATCAGCCTTATTTGTATAACTAGTATCATTCATTTACTCATGCTGTGTCCCTACTGTTACTCAGAACCTATCCCAGGCATTCTAGAAGGACTCTGATCTTGCAGTTCATTACCTGATTGAGTAATTTACATTACCTGACTGAGTAATCTGTTTGATTTTATGTATACTTTTTTCAGCTGTACACCACAAATCTATTAATTACCTTTATTTTTAAATTAATATTTTTTGTTTGTTCTCTCCACTGTAACTGTTGATGTGCTGCATACCACTGTAAAAACATGTCTTTTGTAATTTGTGTGTATACTTATCATATCTAAATGTATCTGTAATTTTTCTATGTGGAGCTTTTCTCCCTGGGCCTCTGCTGAAAAAGGGCATTTTCAGCTCAGTCAGACACTCCCGGTTAACAAATGTAAAATAAATAAAATAAATTTTCATGAAAATGTCATTTCTAAAAATCTAGGTTGATGTTTGTTCACTTAATCTGATAAGCTTGACCCCTCTTCCTTCCTCCGACTTTTCTCTTAAACTATGTACCATCATATTTACCCTAGGTCTTTTGTGCACCTATAGCCATGTCTCAGCTTTCTATCATTAAGTGGGAATGCATTTATCTATAACAACCTCTCATATATCTTTTGCCCTACTCTGCCTTTGTTATGCTGGCAGCATTTTCCATACCTTCTTAATACTGCTATTCTTGTATGTACAACAGACGTGAGCTCAGCACTCCAGCAGTGATATGCCAGAGGTCTAACAAGGGTAATATAAATGCTAGCTTCTTGAAGTATTTTTCTCTAAGAATATATTCCAGCATCTTACTGACTGTGGTTAAAGTTTCTCCTTGAAGAGTGTTACAGACCAGATTAAGTACTTGACAGTCCTCTGCATTGAACCTAAGATGCCACTTCTCTGCACACCCTGCCATTCTCTTTAGTCACCTTTGATGGCTTGCTCCTCCATCCCCCACTGTCCCTTCTGTCATAGAGATGTCCAGAAGTAGGCTATTCTTGTCCTACATCAGGTAAGTTGAACCTGTTCTCTGCTCAGCAGGTAGTGCAGTATGGTCATATTAAGGTGTAATCCAGATCAAATGTTATGGAAATATTTAACAGTAACAGGATGTGCTGCAGCAGTGACTGCTCACATGTTAGAGGATGTGCATGTTTCAGATTAAGTCACAGTCTACAACTGAGTAAGACTTGTTTACCAGCCACAGACATGTTTGTCCATTGGTGAAGGCAGTGAATCACTCCTGGACTGAATACTGGCCAAAAGGGGAAATGGTTCTTCAGGTCCTCTACACTGTAGGAAAGGATGAATAATTGAATAGCAGAATAGCAGAGTGCAACAGGTTAAACCCCCTTAATTAAATCATTTTGGAAGTGCACAATCACAAGGCATACAGGGATTAGGTTTACAAGGGGAGCTATGTATATTTAAAATTTAAAATGGAGGTCTATGTGGGCATAGTCCACTTTCAAAGAATATCAATGGAGTGGGTTAATGACGTAAGTACAGTTAACATGAAAGTTTCATAAGGCAGAGCCAACAGAACCAGTTTTCAGAGATGAAAGAGCCAACAGAACCAGTTTTCAGATATGAAAGAGCAAAACAAAAAAGAAAGTTGTAACAAATGGATCAGCATTTGGCATGAAGAGAACAGTAAGTCAGTGGTAAAGTGGGTTAACAGAAGGCATTGTGCCAACAGATGGGTAACAGAGCCATAAGAAATTGCAGCAGTTTTTAGGTCGCTGCTGATACACAAAAGCTGGCAGAGATAGCTGGGTACCTATTTGGGAGGCCAGTATTACATGAATAAACATATACCTAAGGACTGGTCAATAGCATGTGTAACATTTCAGTAATTTAGTACATTTTGCATTTTTTAATTTCTTCAAGTCTTTTGGGTTTTTAATACCATGACAGGAATGGACCAAATTCCCAAGTCTACGTACGATTAAAGTTCATGAAATTAGTATTGTTTCAATGTTTGATGTCAGCCAGAAGTGCTCTTCACACCACCCGCAGTGTGCCCAGCACTGACTCCTTCTGCAATTGGTATGGGGTTACATGTATTGGTAACATATATAAGTACGACTGCAAATTCTTTTTTATAAAACAGTGTAAGAAACATTTCTGTGTGGAAGATTTTCACTCCATATATTTCTAATTAATTACTGTATATTAATCAGATCAGACAATAGTAGTAGAAGCAGCAAACTTAAACTCGTCTTAAGTCAAAACAAAACAAAACAAAAAATAATAATAGAAAATATATAATTATACAGCATTACTAAGTATTCAAAAGTAATCCAAGCAAGGCAGGCAGTCTGTTTCCAGTCGAAAATCCTTTATTAAGTACACAGACAAGCAATCCAAGTAAAACAAAAATAGAGTAATAATTTCCTCACAAGCATTCTAAATATGTATATGTATATATATCTATATATATATCTATATATATATATATATATATATATATATATATATATATATATATATATACTTTTTATTAGGCATGGGAGTGGTTTATTGTGCTGTAAAACAAAGTGTTATTGGTACACATGTTAAATTCACATCCCTTCCCCCATCAGTGTGACATTCGAGCTGATCCTGCCCTGCTTAGTAGCTGTCATAATAATATATAACCCTTATGTACTTTAAATAAAATTTATAATGATGTGGTACCTCTTATTTAACCAGATTATTAAGTAGGTTATTACGTCTATGATTTTATCCAAGACAATCTACTACATGGCTGGAAATATATCAACCTTAGTTCATTTGGCAATCAAAAAATATATATAAATATATACATATACATTTTGCATGTAAAAATCTATTTCTATTTTCATAACCTATTGTTAACAAAGATCGCTTTTGTCCTTCTAGACTTCTTCAGGTCTGTGTACAAGAACCCTAAAAACAATCTATAAAAATATATATAATTGTATAATTAGTTAGTATTGTTATTACACATCATTTTGAATAAAGTGGGAAAAAGAACCAGAAAAAAATAAAAATAAGAAAAAAATGTATGTATGATGATGGAAACAAAATATACACTTAAATTACAACTGATTTAAAATGGTATTTAAAACCAACTGGTAGAATAAAATAAAATAAAATACAATTAGTCATGTAAACAATGTGGCAATTTTCAAAGTTCCAGTGCACTTTTAATTGAACAGTAGTAGTTTAGTCCAGGCTTCCTAAAAGAGTTCAGCTTTAATTGCCACATGAGTTCATGTTTCTCCAGAATATTCGGGATGTCTCCTTCAAGCTCACCCATGTCTATGCGATCCAGGATCTGGAACTTAAAACCTGTGTGTCTTTTATGAAGAGAAAGGTGTTTGGCTAGTGCATTATTTTTACATCCAGAGCGGATTTCTGTTAGATGACATGAAATCCTACGCGTGAGTTTATTTACAGTCTTGCCCACATAGAATGTATCACATTCATTGCACTGTGCCCTGTAAATTACTTTTGCAGTGTTACAGTCACCCCCTGCACTTGTTTTGAACTGTTAGTAATGGGTATCCCAAGTGATATAGATTTCATAATTTTCTATGATGCTTTGTGACTCATGTTTCCAGTGTTTTTCAGCCACTTCAGTATCATAATATTTGAACAATCCCCAGTGCAACAGTTTTGACACATTATTATATCTTTCAGTATACAGTCCTTCTGCCATTAGTATGTCACAACCATCAACGAGGTGAGCAACTGTTTCCAATTCGATTTTATAAAACCTGCATTTGTCTGTTTCTCTCACATCTTCATTGGACTTTGTAAGCCACCATGTAATTAGCCCACTATCTTGGGGTGCCAGTATTAACCTTTCACCTCTTGGTTTGAATTCTCTTCTCCTTAACCATTCCTATGTTCAATCCTGATCAACATGAGGTTCTTCCAGAAATTTTCTATACTTGCAACTATCTATATGCATTTTCTATATTTCTTGTCTTCTCATCTGGTCCTTCACTTTATATTCTTTCTTTTGTTTGTTTGTTTTTTTGGCACATTCAGTTGCTGTCTGATTTTTATCTACTTCTGGTTTGATTTCCATTTTTGCATGACACTGATATGCTTCTGCCAGATTAAGCAAAGAAATCCTCTTAGATTTATTCTCCTCATGTTTCAAAACTTTCACTACATTTGGGTCTTGTGAGGTCAGCAAATATGTATGCAGTCTCACAATTGCATATCTATACTGGGTAACAGAGCAGAAGGTAGATGAGGGCAGTACAGTGCATTACCTAGGTGGTTTTCTTTGTGTAAGACAGGCTAATTCACAACAGTAAACAGTTATTTGTAAACTTTGAGAGAAAATGTAGGGATTTAGGAGTCCCTTTAAGCAACTAAGAAGGTGAATGGCCTATTGACCAGAATATACTTTGTAGGGGTAAAGCTAGAGAGCAGGACAGACTTGTACACCTGCCTGATGAAAAGGTTGACAAGTTAAACAAAGCACTGCAGGAGGTTTTGGATAAAGAGATCATAATAAAACAGTTTACAGGAATTGCCAGGCTGGTTGAATTTTTGACTGCATGTTTATCCTAATAGGCAGATCATTCATGCAGAGGCTAACAGCAAAAGGGGCAGGGTATTCAAATCACATCCTAGATCATGGTTACTCAAATCACATCCTAGATCTGGAACATGAGTGTCATAAAATGTGATCTAGGAGTGTGAAGGACATTTATGCAGGAATGCAGTGGGACAGCACTACAACACCAGGTTAGCATGCATGAAGAAGAAGAAATATAAATACATATTGATTAACTGCCCCCAGCATAACTATAACTGATTATGAATTGTATATTCCATCTAACAGTGTTACAGATATACTATGATTACTGTGTGTAGTGAATGCTGGGTGTTCTTTTTGATCTGACTGAAAATTTCATGTACCTCTGAGCTGAGCCTGAAAATAGTCTGGTATGATTAGTGCTGAAGTTAATGCTGAAGCAGAGACAGTAGGTCTGTGAATAAATGTACTGACTAAAGAAACAACAAAAGCAGGTACATAGTTGCTGTGATAGTTTTACAGTAGATCAAAATGTTTTTGTTCACTAGACTTGACCCAGCTTTTAGTTAGTTCTAGTCAGAACAGTACTTATGTGTTTACCCAATTATTTGGTAGTACTAACTTAATTTATACTGACAAGAACAAATAATAATCAAACTTCAGATGCAGAAGGAGTTACTGAAGAATTATCTAATATTTTTCATTTGTAATAAAAGAGCTTGGATTTAGTTGAGACAAAGCCATATATATCCTAGCCATAACTGTTCATAGCTTGCTCTTCTTTCGGCTTTTCCTGGTTAGGGGTCACCACAACGGAACTCTGGTACGCTAATAATTGGCAGTAGATTTTTACGGTGCTGAGGTGCCAGCTCGAAGCCCAACCTTCAATGAAGACACACCCATTCACACATGTCTTTCGAATGCTACTCGACCACAGGGAGGACATGCAGACTCCACACAGAAGGCGCTCCAGCCGAGAATAGAATGGGAGAACCTCTTGCTGTGAAGCGACAATGCTACCGCTGCACCACCGCAGCTACTCATAACTGTTCATAGCTAAAAGATCTATTTTGCAGTAAACCCCCAAGTAAAATGTGCAGGGGTATATTCAGCTTTACTGTCTTTAATCAGTACCACCTTCTACAGAAAGAAATTTGCATCAGCATTACCCTTAGGAATGGTTCTAATAAGCCTATGGTACATTATAGCCATAGCGTTCATTAGAGAATCAGAGTACTAACCCTCACGTCCTTTAATGCTATAGCCACAGCCATACAAAAGAAGTAGTTAGTTTACTCACAAGAGTAGATCAATGACTAATAATGTTATATACATGAAGAAACTCACTTAGACACTAGAGTATACTTTAAACTGCTTTTTAGCTAAGCACAGTCTGGCACTGCCCTGTGCCCACATTAACCTCCTTAACTTAGCACCACTAATTAAACAAGTAAGGTAAATGGGATTTGTGTGTCTTCTGACACTGTTTATAGATAAGGTGCTTAATGCAGTGATGGAGCATAGACAATCCCGCTTCACCTGCATTGTGGTAGTGGTGCCTGTAGGAGCCCTGAATCCATGGTAAAGAGGGATAAATCCATGGCTACAGCCAAGGTAACCCATGATTGACTTGTTGCACAGGTGCTGCAGGGGCTATGCAGGATAAACAGCCAATACCAGCTTGTCCATCCTGGGGTGAGGGAAGGAAGTGTCTAGGCCTGCCTCGTTAGTGACACCTAAGGGTGGGTGGGTAATCACTTGTGCAAAAGGTCAGGCAGACTTATACTAGTCCTCTGGTGTGAGCACAACTGAGTTGGGAACTTAGGCATGTGTGAAAGCATACATGACTCTCACTTTTGGAAGTCTATAAGCCATCTACAGCAGGAGACCGAGGGTTAGATCACTGTGTAGACTGCTGTGGGACTAACATATGACCTCCTCCCTCAAGCCTGACTCTCACTTTCCAGAGGAACAAACATGCTGATAAGCCTTCCTGGATGGAATGAATAACCTATAGAGCTCTTTCCCAATCTGGGGATGTTGGGATCTTGCCCTACAAAGGAACATATAAGCCAATGGGGAGAAGAGGGAGCTACTGGGCAAATTCTTCAATAGGAATAAAAAGAAGCCATGTCTATCAGATTAGAATCAGCCTTGGACCAAACTACTTCAAGCTTCTTCTTCCCTTTTTTATAATCCTCTCTCTTGTGCAATGCCTACTTATTTATTGTGGGAATGCTGCAATAAATCCAAGTCCAGGTACGCAGACCCTTTTTCACCTACTACCCTGACAAACTAAGGAGCAAATATTAAGAGCAGCAGAACCCACCACATACAATATACATGTAGTCAGAAAAAAAATGGGGAAGGTCTGTGCTTCCCAAAGGTGCAGACTGATATAGCAGTTTATTTCAGTTCTGGTTTAGGGTGGTTGTTGATGCACTCTGACCTTTCCATGATTTTTCTGATTGTGTTTGGGTTGTGAGGAGCTACTCTACTTCATATGTGCTCTATAGGAATCCTGGGATGTAAGCGAAAAAATGTCTGTTGAATACCCTGTTTACCAGGCAAAATGTAAATAAAGTGCAGATGCACTCTCTTTGATTTCAGTGGTCTGAGTACGATTCTCAGGGCCGGCCTTTGGTCAACTGGTGCCCTAAAAAAAAGGGCTCCACAGTGCCTCCTCACACCACTAGGTGTCCCCATCCTGGTCTACCTACACGATCCAGATTACTGGAAAAGCACCCCTGCTAGAGCGGCACCCTAGGCAGCCTCTTAGTTGGCCTATGCCTAAGGCCATCTATGAAGATTCTTACTTGTATGATGGACAGATGAAGTTCCAAAACACTGGTCAATTCACATCTGCTTCAACAGTTTAATAGTGTATCACTCACAATGGTGATCCAAAGAGTCTGTGTTTGACTTCTGTTTGAATCATGCAATTCTTTAATGCTGGCCTCTTATACATTAATGAGAGCCAGTGCTTCCAAAACCTTCTAATTGATATAGCAGCCTATCTGAGTTCTGGTTGATTACTTCTCTCTCTCTCTCTCTATATATATACACACACACACACACACACACACACACACACACACACACACACACACACACACACACACACACACACACACACACACACACACACACATACACACGTTTACTGTCAAAATCCTGAAAGGCAGAATATTTTTTCATTGAAAAAATTAAAAAAAAAATGTCAAAAACAAAAATAAAATTTGGTCAGAATGTCAAACGTTATAAACACAAATATCAACGATCAACATTCAACATGCCAGGCTTCTGGTTTTCAAAGTCTTAGCGCCCGTTTACATTTTAGCAAGGGGGCAAGCCACCCTGCACCCCCCACACCCTCTGATTATTGTATACACTAACACTGAAATTGCACTACAGTAAGGAAAAGGGTAAATTACCTGATCTGCACTGTACCCCAATCTCCATTCAAAACGTTGAGTTTATATTAGCAAATGTATACCCAATTTTGCTAATATACACGATCACTTTCAGTTCAACATTACAACAACTTAGAAAGCATGCATTCAACCAACCAGTATTCAACTGCCTGCCTTTCAGGATTTTGATGGTAAACCATATTCATATATATATATATATATATATATATATATGTGTGTGTGTGTGTGTGTGTGTGTGTATATATATACAATTCTTAAAAATCATCTATACCTAAAAAAGTCGACATGGAAAAAGTTGACATAAACTTTATTTACATGCTCTGGCACAAAATTTTACAGAATACAAATAAAAAAAATTTTTTTTCATTTGGAGTACTTGGTGTTTTAATTTTGTATTTGTGTTAGATCAGTATAATTCCATGGTTTGGAAATATGCCATTTCCTCTGTATTGTGTAATCTCAGAGTTGGTATATTTACTTAGCAAGGGGCATACCCCCCACATTTTGTTTTCTGTCTGCAAGGTTACAGATTTGCTAGACTGAAATATTGCTGACAATATTATTTAATCAAACTTTTTTCATGTTGACTTAATGTTTCTGAAGTACAGACAAACTAAATACTTATGCTGTGCTGAAGAGGTCAATAAAAAGGCCAGAACATGCATGTCCATAGCTAGTGAGATTTGAGTTTACTGACCTGAATGCAACCATAAAGACTTAAAAAATAAAAAAAAATAAAAAATAAAAAAAAAACAGGGATTCATGAAGCTTGCGCCAGGCGCAGGCATAGTGTAGGTGGTATAACGCCAAATATGACCGTCGAGCGATTCGGGTACGATCCAATTCCACGTGCACTACCGGCGTATGCCAGAACTGCACAGCCCCTGGCGTAGGTATGCTAATCACCCCATGTACAGTGTCACACCATGCAAATGAAGGCATATAGCGATTCATGAAGTGGTGCAGGCGTAGCGTAAGCCCACGGAAATGTAAACCAAAAAACACGGTTTACATTTTCCCAAACAGAACATCGGAGCTATGGAAGAGGGCCAGACCCAGGTATCACAACGTTAACATATGCCAATGGTGAAATACACAGCCAATGGCATAAGAAAAGATGCACAACACGTAAATAACAACATTTAATGTCATGTCCACAGTAACGCACAGCACAACCGCAGGGCATGTGTGTGGAAGCTGTAACATAAAGAAATAATATAAAAATGTCATAAAATTGCAACATAACAGAAATCAGGTTTACAGCATAATACACAATGGTAGGCATGGAACACCACAACCAAGGTGCAAGGGTTACTAAGGGCCTGCGATAGTGTTTGGCGCGGTAACTATGAATTAGTAGTCAATGCCATGCAAATGAGGCAGATAATACTGAATCGCAAATGTCCCGCCGGATGAAGGTTGTACCATAAGGCGCAGCGGTATAACACCGAGGAGTAGCTCAGAGGAGATACATGACATCAGCAGAGGGGTGTGCCACCGTAGCAGTAAGCACATTGGAGCATTGCAAATCTGGCCTGTCCGTTGCTAAGCAAAGCTGCAGGACAGGGGTGGGGAGGAATCGTTTAGCTGAGAGTACACATGGTGCCCAAAAGTGCGTGTGTACGAGGATGAAAACATGCCCGAAACCCAGTAATCGGACGCACGCACCGCAAACAATAGCAGAAACAGGAAGGTCAGGGGAAGAAAAGAAGGAAATGCGGAAGTAGGGTAATTGGAGTACTAATGAGCAATCAACACCAATCAACCCACGAAGGCCAATCGATGGCAGTTGACAAGTCTGCTTGCAGAAACCTGCAAAACAGGATAGGGGAGGCATTGGAAAGCAAAGAAAGGAGGGGAGGTATTGGATTGCAAAGACAGGAGACCTGACACAGCAGAGCAAAGCAAACCGACAGCAGACCGGCACACAACGCAAGATACGCCAGGTCCAGGAAAGTGCAAATGAAAGTAGGCTGCAGGATGCAGCCAGAAAATGGTAGGTGCAACGTGCAGAAATGTAAAGAGAAGGTCAAGAGGTAATCCACGGCAGGCAAATGTAATTCAACACCAAAGGCACCACAATAGTAGTTCCGGCAGTAAAACACATAAGATAACCTGTAGCTACAATCGTACATACACACCCTATGACATCATCGGTGTTCACAGCACAATAGTATAAAGTGTGAAAGCACCCAACACACACCTGTGCATTCCCAAACACTGCACCATAGGTGTAAACACATGGGGAACTTTTAAAATGTACATGTTGGGAGCTGCCATAGCTGTGATTCATCAGCATGTGTTAGAGACTGACGGTGTTGTGGAGGATGATGCCGACAACCACCGCAGGCCTCAGAGGAGAAGGAGAGTGTTCAGACCAAGGGTAACCTACCAGGGGCTACATGACCTGGAGATAGTAGAGCATTACAGGGTGGACAGGGACATCTTACAGCAAATAGTGGAGCTGTGCTGGCCACGCCTGAGAACCAGAAACAACAGAGGGGAACCCATCCCAGTGGACATGAAGGTATGTGTAAGCCTGCGAATACTGGCCACAGGTACCTTTCAAAGGCCAACTGGAGATATAATGGATATCTCACAGGCATCAGCATCCAGGGTACTACACCAGTTCCTGGATGCTATGTTACCACATGCCAATGAGCAGATATACTTCCCCAGAACTCAGGAGGAGTTGGCCAGCAATATGCGCCACTTCCACCATGTGGCACAATACCCGGAGGTACTGGGTGAGATAGACTGCGCACATACAAATCAAGTCACCACCCGGTGAGCAGGGTAGGCGCTACATAAACCACAAGGGATTCCACTCCATCAACTGCCAGGTCATGTGCAATGCCCAGGGCATTATCATGGATGTGCGTGCTGGCAGCCCTGGAAGCTACCACGACTCCGATATCTGGCATGCCTCACAGCTGTATTAGGTATTTGTCAGGGGGGACATCCCACATGGCCATCTTGTGGGGGATGCTGGCTATGCACTGGAGCCGTGGATGATGACTCCCATCAGAAATGCACACACAGCCATGCAAGAATGCCATAATGAGGCACACGCACAAACCAGAATCATCATAGAGCGTGTGTTCGGGATGCTGAAATCACAGTTCCGTTGCTTGGATACATCTGGTGGAGCCTTGCAGTACTCTCCAGACACGTGTGCCCACATCGTCATAGTATGTGCCATGCTACATAATATGATCCTGCGGAAGCAGCTGCAGCAGGGACAAAATGGTGAAGGCCCTCATAGCCCACCGCAATTGCCAAGGCCATTACAGGCACAGAGGGATTCAGACCATGAACACACTGTGCCAGCCCCAGTAGGCAGACGGAGGTGTGCCCAATATGCCTATGCCTTGGCAAAGAGGGAACGTATAGCACATACTCTGACAGTGTAGGCCCCTACAGACTGACACCTCTCCACCTGCACACACAGTAAAATGGATGGCACACAAACATGACCACCTGTAATGTATAGGTGGCCCAATGTGTGACTCCTACATAGGCAGCCCTCAAACATTGTAAACACAACAGCTGGAACACAGAATGCCAACACCTGAACAGTACATGAGCCTTACAGCATATGGTGGTGCTGTGTGCCTGTCACGTTCCCCACCAGAGATATATATATATATATATATATATATATAGATATATAGATATAGATATATACATAGATATATATATATATGTACACATATGCATATATATAATATAGATAGAAAGGGCAATAGAGGGATATATGGTGATATAGATGGATTCAGCGATATCTGCAAATATAATAGATAGTTCAACGACATTCATAACACCTTGGAGGTACAAATAAATAGGATACCGCCAACCATGGAATGTGTAACATACCGACATGTGTAACCACGAGGCTGAAAGACCGATAGAACACAGTACCGGAACAGTACATCCGCGAGTAATAGTATGATGATATGAAGGGACAGTTAGTCACCGCTGCCGGTGTCGTGGTCCACGTAGGTACTGTGTTCAACTGTGTCTGTGAGTGCCGTAGTCTGTGTAAGTGGGCGTTGAGGGTGCCGTGTGCGTCTCTGTGTGACTGTAATGTGTGTGTGTGTCTGCAACATGTGTTTGTTAGTGCCAAATCAGAGGCAGATCAGTACGGTAGGTGTGGGTATAGCTAGCCATAGGCATACGGCTACTACCTGTCCCACAGTAGGAGGGACAGCCCCACCCTGGGCAGGTGTGTCCAGACATAAAACAGTACAAAGGGCAAATGTCCGAGATGGTAGGACATAAATATGCCCCATATATAATGTAACAGTCGTATGTAATAGTTATGCCTGTATGTAAGAAGCATAAATGTTACATGCAATATGATAAGTAGCCAAAGTCACACAACAATAGGTATGTAGTGAGGATAAAAGTATGTGCTAACCTGTGTACTGACCGTGGCTATGTGTTGGCCTGTAAACACCGCTGTGTGTCCCGCAGGTGTCCAACAATGACCATATGAAAAGGTGGCAACCCATGGCAAACAGGCTCTTTTAACAACACAACCACAATGACTGCAAATATCTGGGACAGAAATACAAGGGATAGCTGTCACTTACACATATCCCGTGATATATCGCCACAATTACGGAGGTATACAAGTAGCAAGCTCACCTGCAGATGATATAGAAACCAATTAACAATGGCCCAACGTACAATCCCGTAACATAAGTCTACTAACTGTTGGCTCTCTAATTAGGGACGGAGCCCACACACATATATATGGATTATGTAGAAATGCAAGGCCCACAAACCTTTATATGCTACGTACACCCACTGACATCCCCCACACTAGAAACTAAAGCAATACAGACTGTAATAGCAGCACAAACATCCAGTCAGTCAATTACATCTGCAGAACCCTCAACATACCATGTGAGAGACACAATTAAAGGCGTCATGCAAAATTTCAGGCGTTGTATAATGGAACAAACAGCCATGTTACAGGTTTTGTTTGCAATACTCCGTTATCACACGTTGGGATGACAGGTACACCCACATGTTGAACCAAATACTCTACCTGTCACACACAATCCACGGGGGACATGAATCCAAACTATACTTGTCTCCATGCATAGCAGTTGCAGTTACACATAACAAAACACAATACAGACCGTCTCCCCGAAGGTAGGGCAAATAGGCAACACCCAAGTGGAGAATCCAATTATACCCCACTGTTGCCGCGTAATTGGTGAATGGAGTAGCTGCACAGCTGATATGCAAGTAATTAGTCACTCAGGAACACCAATTGGCGGGATGAATCCACATGTTACAGGTATCGACGTATATAAGGATGACTTGCCAGACATTCAAACCGTATGCTCATACTGAATACCAGTTGAAACACTGTGAGAGAGATAGAAACAAAACGCTGTAAGGACAACAAGGTATGTAGAATGCCCAATATGTAAGGTTATGTATAGCATGATCTGTATTAATTAGTTTTACTGTATGTATAGCCTGGTTTGCATTAATTAAACGTGTCCGCAATGCATAAAGTGGGGAAAGGTATTTATGTACTGATGTCTTGCTGAGCATACTAATGCTTGTAGAAACTGTGCGTCCAGCAGTGGGACACAAGGTACACAGCACAGACACCACAAGGGATGCTACATGAGGGCGTTAAACAGAACAATTCCATACAACCCGCCGTCAGTGGTAGGGTATGTCCAACAAGGATGTGCCATAGCAGGGGATAGTATATGTTGATATACTGTCACAGCACGCATGTGTATGGGCATATAACATTAATGACATATGTAAGGTGGTCCCGCTGTGTAAGTTTGCTTTGCATTATGGGATACTATGTGAAATATGTGTAATGTATAGTATTATAGGTAGATATGACAGATATTCTACACAGCATAACAGGCATATCATGCATACCACAGGTATCGTCTATTGGTATGTACAATAACAGGATACATATGGCCTGTAGGTATGGGACATAGTAATAGCATGATAGCTAATCTAAATGGAAGGGCTACCAAGTAACCATGCACAAAGGACATGTAATAGCTTCACAGGTGCATAGTGGGGTACTATGCAGTCTGGCAAGTCCATGTGTAAGCACAACTACAGTGTTCACACTAATGGCACCTCTCTAGGGTAGTGTCCTGTGAACAGCAGAGCCAGGTGTCACCTGCACCTCTGCACAGTACAGCCACTGCAGTGATCCCAGGCCTACATGTTTCTCCAAACCACCAAGGGAGGTATCACATGAACAGTGCTACTGAGTGTCCCTGCGTGATGTACATAGGACTTATGTTCCAAAGCATGGTGAGTGTCCGGTTTGGGAATGGAACCCACAAGCACATCCCACTCATTGTGGCGTGTGTGCACATATCCATTAGCATGTTGCTCACAGTGGCCTCTGCTTATGTCGCGTATGAGGAGTATATCCATTAATAATGTTGTGGACATGGGCCCTGTCTGATCAGCAGAGGTCACCCCTGAGGATGTAGTATGCAAATGTGTACACGTGGTGTCCGTAGTGCAGCCGGATATTTAAACTGTCGTAGCTCAGTAAACGTCATGGCGTGTTAATGTTGTGGCATGTAAAGCTGTAGCTGTTGTGTAAGGTACACCCTAAATGGGGTGGTGTACCCTTGAATGTGTGTAGATGTCTTGAGTTCAGAGGTACAATGGGTGCCTATGTACCAGCTACACACCCAGTACAGATAGGTGTGGCCATGTAGAAGGATATCCACGCCACAATGGCAATACGGTAATCACAGGAGTGGGTGTGACATATGTGTGTACTGCAAACATGTACAATGTGATATGTATGTAGGGGACTACCATCCATGTGATAGTCAGTGGGTGAATGGTGTAATGCAAAGGTGATGTGCATGCACCTTGTGTCATGCAGCTTGATGCCATGATAGTCATATTATGTATCTGTCACAGCGACACCTGTATGGTTGGAGTCAGTATCAGCTGGTGGAGCAATCATGGCGCTTGGTATGCAGGGGTTTGAAAGCTAGGCAGGGAAAGTCCCATGTGCTAGCCTGTTCTGCAGGGAAGCATATACTGAACATGAGGGGCCCTATGACTGAGGACCGTGGTATGCCAAATGTACCTGACATGTAATAGGTACTATGGTATGCTGGCCTCACTGTGTGTCCTGTCCATGAGCCACATAGCATAACATCCTGAGACACAGGGTACGATGTGCAGGTGGATGTGTATGTTGTCAATACCAGAATGGGGAATGGTGCTGAAAGGCAATGAGAGGACAATGTAGGATGTGTGGACTCCCGTACCATCAGCAACTGCCCTGGTAACTGTATGAAAGGAGTCCACCATGTGTAGGGGTCATGCTCTGGCCCTAACAAGCCCAACCCGGGTGGCAGCAAAGGACAGGAGCACAACAATGTCTCTGTGAATGATGTCCTTGATGATGAGCCCCATAGCCATGCAGAACAGTCCAGTCAGGTGTGTAGGACTATAGTCCCACTCGTGCAATGTGGTGCCACCTGTGTGTAGTGTGATAAATGCTGCTGTGTGCCATTCAGGGGCTACAATGTCTGAAACAAGGCTATTACTGAATATGGTGGCCTAGTGGGGAGACATGTAATTCAGAGATTGGTGGACATCACAGCCTGGGACGTTGGAAGGTGACATGGGGCCAGTGTCCCAGGACATATAGAGTGTAGGTCAGTACTGTGTAGGTGTGACCACAGGGACACCACAATGTTCATGTATGGATTGCGGCCCTGTAGTGAGTGAGAGGGTGTAATGTCAGCATTGAATCCATCCTCCAGCATGTTGGCAACAACACCTGGGTCTGCAATGTTCCTGAGTGACTGTTGTATGTGACAGCAGATGTGGGTGTTGCCATCGACTACTGATATACCATCATAATGCCTGGTGGTACACCCCGGAATGTGTGGCAGTCATGTTTACGTAGCTAGTCTTGGAGTATGTGATGAGGGACCCTGTGGCCCAACCACAGCTGACCAGTGAGCCACCCCACACATGGGAATGTACACCACTGTGCAACAGCCTACACCTGTTGTTGTACATCATATGTCCATGGAACATGACCACCAGAGTGGTGTCTGTTATCTGGTGTGTACCATCATGGCTCTGTGTGGAATAGCATGATCCATGCAGTTGTGTACATGCTAATGAAGTGCACTGGGGTATGTGTCAGCATTTGTATGTGCATTGTCCATCTGCACGGGTGTCATGATGTTAACAACTGCTGTCAGCAGACATCTGTAGTAGGTGTTGTAGTACTCATGTACTGTGTATGCTGTGATGGGTGTGTTGCCGGGATGTGGCTAACAAGGTCAATTAGCATATGTTCGGAATCCACCAATGAGGGGATAACCACAGGTGTGTAACACCAGTCACATGGTGGTAGTGTTCATGCCAAGGGTAATGTAGGTCTTGGAGGTGGTGTGTATGGGTTGACCCAGCAGAGCGGAGGGTATGACTCATGGATGTGTCGGTACATGAGTGGCTATCCCAGTGAAGTGTGGGGTAGTGTCAGTCACACATCAGTAGCAGCTGTCTGAGGCCCACTGTCCACTATACCAACATAGAAGGTATGTTACCCGTGGGGTATGATGTTGACTCTGTCGCTTGTTACAATATGTATAGTGGTCCCAGACACTGTTAGTTGCACGTGGAGCACCTCTGATGCATTGTGCTAAGTAACTTGCCAGGATGTGTGCAAAACATAGTGGGATATGGGAACCCCTCAGCTGTGGGTGTGCCGGTCCAGGTATGTGCCTGAAAGGTATGGTCTGTCTATAACCTGTCATTGCAGGTGTGCTCTGCAGAGCCTAGAGGCAGGTCCCAGTCACTGCAGAGATGTTTGAGTGGTGCATTATAAGGTGTGCCTTGCCTGCGTGCATCACAGAGGAAGCTGCAAGCATTGTGTCACATGACCCCATGTCGTGCCTGCCAGTTACCGCCCTGCTGGTGACAGTTATTGGAAACTGTGCAAGACAGGCAGTATAGAAGCAGCAAGTGCCTTACATGTGAGCTGTACTCCCAGGGCTGACAGGTGCAAGTCATCTGTGCCACAGCATTGTGTTTGACCAGGTCAGTCATAGCGGACAGATACCAGATGCCTGTGGAATGACAATAGGAGCATAGGCAACTGTTGAAGTGACACAGTCAGTCATTGTACAGTGGTATCGTGTCCGGACGAATGCAAAATGCTCCCCTGGGCTTGCCCCACACCCTCAGGGCTATAAAACTGGTGAGCTATTGCATGTCCCTGCACACGTAGTCTGTGAAGTGGCATCACAGGGCAGTCACACTAACATGGAGAATGACAGTCATATCGTACTTGGTGAGGTGTGGCATGGGTGCATAGGTTATGTTGCAGAAGCAGTTACCCGACAGCAAGATGTAAGCGACTAATGCCTTGTGTAGCCTGCTGTGTGGAACTGCAGTGTGACTCCCTACAGAGTCATCTATGACTGGTGTGTTGTGAATGTTATAACTCACCATTGGCTGTATGTGATGGGCACACATGAGTCTGTGGGCTATAAGCTGGTGATGTTGTCTTCCATGATGGGGGCTACCTCTGGTGCCTACAGTGAGTATGGAGACGTACTGCACAAGTTGTCCTCGTAGGTGTGGCCAGTGGTGTAGATCATGTGAGACTATGTGATGGGTGGGGTGTGTTGCGAATGTTACACATCCCCAAATGACTGTCAGGTGTAGTCAGGGTTGGTGACAGCATTACCCCCAGCCATAGCTGTCAACCTCCTGTCCCCAAACTGAGGAACATTAGTCCTCATACTGTGTGACAAATGGGCAAAATGTGGAACACTTACAACTGGCTTACTAACAGCTTCAACTAGGAAGGGCATATGATGGCTAAAATAGGCTGGTTTTACGTCTAAAAAAGATATTCTAATGAATTAATATGATTCCCATCTATTTAGCCATGGTTAGCAGGTAAACAATTTACAACAATGAATGTGTGACAGACCCTTCCAATGTGGAACCTTGAGGAACATGCACCATTTAGAACCCCATATGAGGTACGTTCCTCATAATGAGGTACACCTGTGAGCTATGCCCCCAGCACGGCTGCAGAAGTGCATCCCCCACAGGCTGTAGTGCCGTATGTTGGGAGGTGAGCATTGAATGTGTACATGAGACAATTGCTCTATTGCCACATGTACGACATATCCCTCATATAGACAGGCAGTAGCACTGGTACGTGACAGTTGGACATGCATGTATATACAACCATGTCCCACAGGATATGTGCGTTACGTGTGTACAACAGCTGTTGTACCATAAGTAAGCTGGGAAGTGTAGGACAGCCAGTGTACCTGTGGGAAATGGTGTGGAATGGGTGCTATAGTAATCAGTAGCTCATGACATGCTCACAAGTTCTGAACAAGTGCCTAGCATGACCATACAATACAGATAGGGTGTTGGATAATATCAACCCACAAGTGGTGATGACAGTCAATTAGGGTGGCACCACACTATAACTCTGCTGAGTATGGTGTCCATGTCCATGAACCATTAGCACTGTAGATGTTAGCAGTACAGATGTACAAGACAGCACGGATATTTGATTACAAATACCTTTGCATGTCACAGGAGTGTTCCACCAGTGGCCTGTTGACAGACTCACAACTACAAAAGGTGCAAGAGTGACATGTGCACAGCACACCAGTGCCAGCTACAGTAGAACAGGGTTAATGTGTTGTACCCCACCCTCATTGTAGCCCATACCACACAGACAAATGTTAGGCATCTGTGTATGTAAGGCTGTGAATGGCCATGACCTATCAGTATAGCTGTGTCAGTGTTGTGAACAACATACAGAATAGGCTGTGTGGGTGAGGTGTGTGACATATGTGCACAGTCTGATGGATGATACCAGCAGTGTCACTGCTAGGTGAACATCCCTGTACCCATAAACTACTACTTAGGCTGTGGTCAACATTATGGACACCGTGTAAAGGATGGTGCTGTGCAGTGCACCCCCCGACATGGTGATGTCTCCAGGCCCCTTAGGTAGTCATATGAGGTACCCATTTCATGTCAGGGTGCCATCCATGAGCACGGAGATCACTGGGCAGGCATATACAGCACTGTGGTGACCAATACTGGATCACATACCACCTGTAAAGGGTAATGGCTATGCATGGATGTGCAATACCAGCCTTCACAATCCTCACCTCCACTATGCAGCATGCTGTCTGCCTTGCAGAAGGACATTTGCTACACCATTATGATGGACATGCTACATGTCCATATCCTGATCTATAAGACATATGTCATGGACAGCCACCGTCCTAATACTAGGATCGCCACAGGCTGGACAGATCCCTGTGCCATATATGTGACATACTCCCGCCTTACCATGCAACCCTGTCCATCAAAGCTGCACATGTCATCCCAGTCATACATGGTGAGATGGCCGCATGGTAGATGTACTATCAACTGACTGGATCAGTAATGTGGCATTGATGCACCTTGCGGTGGCACAATGACTGTCTTGTACAGCTTGGAAACTGTGCCCGCACATGCTATGGTTGATAACCATCCCTGCGAATGTCGATTGACTAGCCATTGTCCCATGTCTATCACATGTGCAATACAGGTGATCCGTGGCAGGATGGTGAACAGTTGTACAGTGCTGTGTAGATGTATATGGCAAAACACATGCATGTACAGGTGTCCATGCATATGTGTGCATTGTCACTGCTCAAGTCCATTACGGCTGTGTCTGTGTTGATATGTGACATATACACAGCATCCAGGTCAACAGTAGTATCGTGGACACATCCAGGCATGTGCAGATAGGTAAGAACACAAGTGCAGGCAAATAGACATGCCCACAGCAAGACAGCATTTACATGGAGTATGAACACTGTAATGAGGTGACACACATATATGGTGATGATATCCAATGCATAATGGGTGTGACATGTGTGACACAAACACGTCGGTCGTGTCAGTGTCATGATGCTTTGCAAAGATAACTGTGCAGATGTAGTAGATGTCATAGAAATGTATGTGCAGCAGTATCTCTGTACATCTCTGAAACTGTGACCTGTCACCATCATTATGTCTTACAGATAATGCCCCGTACACACCTCCCAGCATACACCCACCAGGAGGATGATGTCCTCATCCCACAGCTCCATGACAACTATGACTTGTTGTTCAGCTATGTGCCACAGAATGCCCAGCAGCGGGATGACCTGTGGCAGGATCTACGCAGGAGGGTGAACGATGTGGGTGGCCATAACCGCACCTACCAGCAGGTGCGTAGACACTGCATGGACTTGATACGACATGCAAAACAGCATGCCACTGCAATCACCAGGGAACAAGGTGGAACAGGTGGTGGGCCACCAACCCAGCCCCCACTCACACACACCAAGGAGCTACTGGCCAGTCTGGGGACACCCAGGGAACAGCATCCAGAAACACTAGCTGCCATCGTGGAGGTGGGTGTCTCCCAACCAATGAGCCTGGAGTTGCCTGGTAAGTCAGTACTGCACATATGGCTATTATATCCCATGTAGTTGCATGTGCCACTGTACATTATGTGAAGTAACAACATATGCAAGGTATGTGGACACACATGTTGCATACTACAGTATGCTACGTTGTGTATGCACACATGGGCATACTATATGCTATTACACAGGTGAATGTGTTCACATACACAGTGCAACCTGTGGTGGTCATACAGGCATGGATACTGTTCATACTGGTGTGTCACCCCCTATACAGGTACCTCTGGCGTGCCGCACAGACATGAGTCCGTTGCAGGTGAGACTGTCATCAGTATCAGGCATGTTACAGTGTAGATCTATTTGCCATGTGGCCAGTTAACACTTGCACACCTAATGTTTGTTCCAGTCATGATATTCAGGTTGCACCACCTGTCATTCACACAGGCCACCCATGTGCAATATATACAAATGTAATGATACACCGACTTGAAACCACAGTACTTGTCATTGCGACATGTGTGGTCAGCTGTGCATACAACGGTGGAGGTGTTCTACACTGGAGGCATATGTAGTATGCATTGGAACAACATGTGTGGTACGGACACAGTACCACACAGTGAGCTGTGTAATGGGCAGCCCACAGGTGTCACCATTGTGTCATATGCCCCTGCACTGGGTGCACACATTGTAATGTGCCACCTAACATGTCCCAGACATGTAGTGTTCTGTCTGCAATATTGTCACACTATTGCATGACCTATACCCCACATATCAAACATACAACCCGTTATCTGCATAACCCTGTGGATTGTGACATATCTGACATCTATGGGTGTATCTCATATGGGACAACACAGACATGTGAGATAGATGCCCATCACACACAATTGGCTAACACATGTGCACACATGGCCATGGGGGATGGCCAGAGACATGTAGCCACACAGTACTTGGGATGTGTATACACCCTGTTGCACATTGTCCACACATGGTCCAATTATAGCCTTAGTTGACCACTTATAGAGTTGATGTGGTACACTGGACAACCTAAAAGCCTGTGCACAGCTACTGGAGGTGTCACTGCAGTCTACCATATACGATCTGTTGAACATCATGACTGTGTTGCAGTTAAGGCTATGCAATGTGTACATATTATGCATTCTACAGCAACATAGATGCCTCATGATGCCATGCAATGGCACAGTGTCTGTACTTCACACTGTATAGCGATGTAGATGGCTCACACTACCCTCCCATGCTCATGCACATTTGCTAAACATGCATTCTATCTGTAGGGCATACACACAACACTGCAATGTGACGCCCATTATGATGCTGTACATGTGTCAGGACACCATTGTGTCAGACATGTATGCATGTTAATGCACATGTCAGCAGATTACATGTCAAGGTCACGTCAGCCATGTGTACTGTTATCCTTGTCTGGGCCACATGGTGTATCACGGGGATGCATGCATACCACCATGATTGTGTGAACTGCATGGCTACTGATATGACACCTACTTGCTGTAGTGCACTCCAGGGAGGTATGCTTACTGACACTATTAATGTCTGAGCTGCATGCCCTCTGCTGTATTGCAGGCATGCTGCATGCCATCTGACAAATCACATGCATGGTGTGTGTGTGTGTGTGTGTCTGTGTTTGTGTGTCTGTGTTTGTGTGTGTGCATGTGTGTGTGTGTGTGTGTGTGTGTGTGTGTGTGTGTGTGTGTGTGTCTGTGTTTGTGTGTGTCTGTGTTTGTGTGTGTGTCTGTGTTTGTGTGTGTGTGTGTCTGTGTTTGTTGTGTGTGTCTGTTGTGTGTGTGTGTGTGTGTGTGTGTGTGTGTGTGTGTGTGTGTGTGTGTGTGTGTGTGTGTGTGTGTGTGTGTGTGTGTGTGTGTGTGTGTGTCTGTGTCTATTGTACTTTACAGTATTTCTTTGCATTCACAGGTGATGTAGGTGCGTTACCCTCCTGCGGTCCATCTGATGTTAGTGTCCCCACAAATACTAGCGGTGATGAACATATGCATGAGGTACAGGCAGGGTTGTCAGGGGCTGAATCTGTGCCAATGGTTACCATCCCAGCTATGTCCCCCTCTTCCCCGCACACAGTTCTGCTGCCAACACATACCGCATCACCAGTGGCCATAGAGGAAGGACAGTCAGTTTCTGTTAGCGTGGAACAGGAACATGTGGTGGCTACAGAAGGTGTGTCTACACACCATGGTGTCAGTGTAATTACTGCAGATGTGCCACACAGGCATGTGGCTGGTGCTGCTCGTAGGAGGACCTCTGGCAGACATGCACCTGCAGGACAGAGTGCAGCAGCTGGTATCACCAGACGCATGTTCCAGACTGTAATGGCGGCACAGGCATGTGCTGAATGGCAGAACAGAGAAGGGCAGAGGCTGCAGAGGGCTGCTATCCATACCCTAAATGACAACATCCAGGCATTGGCAAATGCTCAACAGCAGATTGCTAATGTTCTGGATAGGCAATTAGGTGAAATGGTTGGAATCCTTGACCGAGGCATGGCAATCCGCGAGCGGGAGCTGTCTGTGCTGGAACATCTGGTAGGAGTGAGGCATAGGCCACGTGGACATAGGCCGGCAACACCACCTAGTGTAGGTCGACGTGAGCGTGCCACCTCACATGCCCACTCCCATAGTGCTGGTAGCAGTAGCAGTGCAGCTGGTGCTGCGCTGTCAACACCAGGACACAGCAGGCCACGTGGACGTGGCCCTTGATGTTCTCAGCGGGGACATGGTTCCAGCGGACATGTGTTGTCAGACAGTAGCCACTCTGTACCTCCACCTGGTAGTGCCCGTGCAACCCCAGGCAGGCACAGGTCACGTGGCCGTGGATGGACACAGTGAGCTGTACAACCTGCTCTGTACAATCTGGGGCTGTCAATTATACCCCGTGTAGGCCTCACAAATGGCAGAACTGTGTACACACATACATGCACACAGCAAACACAACTGTAGGGCTCCACAACATCCACATGCATTCTGCACAGACATGTCCAGTCAACTCACTGGCCCTTACACACACACATGATGTTATCCATTGGTGCAGCCTATGCCCCTGGCAAACATATCACCCTGTGCATATGATGAAGCCTGTGCTGCATCCCTGTCATCCACACCATCGGTGCAGGGTTATGCACAAATATTCTGATGCACAGGGTGAACAGCCTAGTGAGAGGTGTATGTAATATTACCTGTGTATGCATAGTGAGGGATGTGTATGTTGCAGTGGTTGTGTGTGAATACTGAGAGATGTGAATGTGATATTACCTGTGTATGCATAGTGAGGGATGTGTATGTTGCAGTGGTTGTGTGTGTATACTGAGAGATGTGTATGTGACATAGGTTGTGTACTGTCGGCATGCACCGGTCATACCATGTAGTGCAGGTGCAGCATGCATTGTGATGTGTTCACGGTATGTGTCTCGGTTACATCTGTAGCACCATGTTGGTTGTGATACCCTGGTTCCCTCCTATGGTGTACTTGCATGTGCCTACAGGTAGCAGTGTTTGCAGTCCCCCACGTGTAACTGTGGATTGCTCACAGGCACGTCTGGCAATATCAGCATGCTACATGTACCGTCAACTTGACTGTTGGAAACACCAACATGACACAGATGTCCACACATATACTGCACCTGATGCATGTGGTCAGTGCCACAGGCTACACTGGACAGAGATGTGACATACATAGCAGGACACATTACAGGTATGGTGACATGGTGCAGGGGTTGTACACAGCGGTCTGGCCAATGATGTTGTGAGGTGACACTTGGTAGCTGGAGGTCACACTGTGCAGCAGTAGGACCCTGTAACAGCACGGGAACATGGCCACATTCACGGGATATACACCACTATAACGCACACCCCATAGTGTGCAGGTGGGGACCCTTGCTTATGTGGTCATCACCCTCACAGTACTATGCACCCACACGACATGTCACAGAGAGGGAACGTGCACAGGTAGCCAGTATGGCTGGGACCTATGGCATCAACAGGGTAGTGCAATGCATCACCATTACGGGTTAGTCACCACGTGGGGTTAGTGATCATTTCTCACCATATATTAGCATACACCCTCACACCAAGCACCACACATACATATAGACACACACACACTGTGGTGACCACACATGTGTATACGGACAGCCGACGTGTGTGATGCACCACACCAGCCGACGTCATGCTTCCCACACTGACGTATGTACAGATCTCTACAACAGTGTACAAGGATGTGTAGCAACTGGGACATATTCCCTGTGATATGTGGCATCTATGGTCACACATTCAGACACACATGGCAGTACTGGGAATTATACACCTGCCATATGATGACACGTTTGATAGACATGCAGCAGTATTGATTGCATTATGTGTACCAACGCTATATCTGGCAAATGTGCTGCTATATGCACACGGGAGGTTGTAGGTGTTACAGGTGCCATGTGACATATAGTTGGTAACACCTGACCGCTGTGTATGCATTATGTCAGCACTGTCACGTAACAGCGGCATAGCATACTGTTTGCACATGGCATGATAGGATGGTGTGTGACACAACTGTGAGCCACCCCCTGCACACATACATCTACACAGGTAGTACACCATGTTATGTACACACATCCCTCCATATGTGCTGTTTGTATGTCACAGTATACAGGTGTCAATGATGGGTCTGCATTGCGACTGCATGTCGTAGGTTGGTACAACTATGGTACGGACATCGGCCACTGCACATGCATGGTTGCTGCATGCACAGTACAGATGTCACATGTGTCTCCTGTTGCCATGTTTGTATGCATTGCTATTGTTGGACATGTGTGTTGACATACATAACACATGGACTGTGGTATGATATCACGGGTGTCACAGGCGACCAGTACAAGGGTATGTGTCCCAGTCAACATTGCTACCCCCTGTAGTGTGGGCATTCAACAGACATGGACCCACCTTCCATTTGCGTGTGTAGCATTGATTAGGCCACTGTTATGCATGAGGTACATCACAGGCTATGTATGTATGTGTTGTGTGTGCAGTCCATGCACACATCCACACAATCACATGTATGACATATCCAGACGTGTGTTCATTGGTGTACAACAGCAGTCAGGTATTACAGCTGTGTAAGGGCCGTGGTATGTCATGAGCCAACCTGTGCATGTATACTGGTATCATTGCAATGCATAACACCTGTTGGATCCCTGTTGGTACATGTATACTCTGCACAGCTGGTGTACACCTCTGTACAGCCCAGTGGTCATGTGTCACATGGTGTTGTGGTACTGTAAGGCTGTGTAGTGCTGCACTGATGACATGGTGCTGACTTGACAGCTACAGTGTACACTGCAGTGTGTGCATGTGTGACCTGCACCTGTGACAGCTGTGATGGCAGCTGTCTGTGTACAGGTCGCTGCATGTGTGACCGCCCTGTGTGTGAGGACAGATATACCTTCCTGTGCCCTTCTGTACTGTGCCCTTCTGTGTATACACTCCATCTGCATGCACGACAGGCCTTTGCAACAGCTAAGTGTTTGAGCATGCCCAGTATGCTGTTGTGTAGATGGACACACAGTACAGTCCATGTACACAGTTGTGTAGATGGAAACACGGTACAGTCCAATCTGAGACCTTCCATGTTTACACTCCATCTGCATGCAAGACGGCCCTTTTCAACAGCTGTGTGAGCATGCCCAGTATGCTGTTGTGTGGATGGACACACAGTACAGTCCATGTACACTGTTGTGTAGATGGACACACGGTACAGTCCACTCTGAGACCTTCCGTGTTTACACTCCATCTGCATGCAAAACGGCCCTTTGCAACAGCTAAGTGTGTGAGCATGCCCAGTACGCCATTGTGTAGATGGACACACAGTACATTCCACAATGCTCCCTTCCGTGATTAGACTCCGTGTGCATGCAGGATGGCCCTTTGCAACTGCTAAGTGTGTGAGCATGCCCAGTATGCCGTTGTGTAGATGGACACACAGTACATTCCACACTGCGCCCTTCCATGATTAGACTCCGTGTGCATGCTAGACAGCCCTTTGCAACTGCTAAGTGTGTGAGCATGCCCAGAATGCCGTTGTGTAGATGGACACACAGTACATTCCAAACAGATGTGTGATACTAAGCGTGTGGGCATGGCCATTGACATCCTGTATAGCCATGGTGGTCATCCAGGCAACAGATGTCCATTTTCAATGTCACGATGGATGCCTACATTGAACACACTGGTTGCTGTCTTGAAGGGTGTACTGTCTGTGGCGCATCCCGTATCTATTTAGTGTTGTAGAGCTCCATAGATATTTAGTTGGCCCGATGACAGCACTGCCGTATTTGTCTACGTCTACCTTGGGATAGTAATATGCTTTCAGACTGCTCACTCTCTAAACATTCCCTATCGGCATCTTTGCCTTTGCAGATGATGTCACCCACCTAGAAGTATGCCTCTGGGAGTGCTGTGCTCAGTAATCTCGGTAGCGCATTCTGTAAATGCATCATGCTGTAGTGTGATAAGGTAGTTAGGTGTATGTTCAATTCCTGGTCCTGCCAAGTGTGTGTGTGTGTGTGTGTGTGTGTGTGTGTGTGTGTGTGTGTGTGTTTCCAGCTGCCTGGGGACACAGTAATGCTTTTACATGCCTCACAACACATACATTCCCTATCGGCGTCTTTGCCTTTGCGGATGATGTCACCCACCTAGAAGTATGCCTCTGGGAGTACTGTGCTCAATAATCTCGGTAGCACATTCTGTAAATGCGTCATGCTGTAATGTGATAGTTTAGTTAGGTGTAAGTTTGATTCCCAGGCCTGCCAAGTGGGTGTGTGTGTGTGTGCATGCTCCCTTCTGCCTGAGGACTCAGGTTATGCTTTTATACGCTTCGCACCACGGATATATCCTGCTTACATCTAGTAGAATGCCTGTGGGTCTGCTGTGTTTAGTAATCTCTGTAGCACGTTCTGTAAATGCGTCATGCAGTAGTGTGATAGGGTAGTAATGTGTAAGTTTGATTACCAGCCCTGCCACGTGTGTGTGTCTGTGTGTGTATGTCTGTATCTCTCTCTCTATATATATATATATAATCTATTTTCTGCCCATAACTCTGCTCTTGCATGGACAGCTGACTGTTTCATGTATCGCATATTTGCATAGCTTTCACATACCAATGGGGTATGTTGCAAATCCCAACATTGTCCATGCAACGTCCGTGTTACAGGTGGTGTTACATGCCCTTACAGGCGTTTGCTGTATATCTTGGCAGACATCTATCCTTGCTGTACTCTTACTGTACTCGTACACGCTGGAGGTTTCATGTATCATGGCCTAGTTTTGCTGTGTGTATGTCTATTTGTGCTGTGTGCATGGCTGTGGGTATGTCCCACTATCGTCATTTGTAAAGGTGACAGCCCTATAGGTACTTCATGTAGACTGCTGTGTCATTTGACATGTCAGCACATACCTGCGGACAGTACTGTACATCCTACTTCAGCGCATTTCATACCTTCTGCGTTATCTTGCAGTCAATAATGCTGTTTCCTCACACATGTATCTTTTTCTGATCATACCACTTCACCTCCTAGAGCAGACTTCTGGACAAGGCCTTATCTGATAGTGGGACACATAGGGGCAGTATTGACATGTTGCTCTTACAAACATAGATAGTTGACACAATAATAGGTTTTGCATTAATATGGCTTTTCTGACGGATTTGGTGTCTTAATCACATGTTTGTCATTATTTCATGACTTCAGTTATCAGGAATGTGCCAGAATGGTACTGATGTTACGTGGAACACACCAAACACATGAGGCAGAACTCTGCACATTCTGCGTAAATCTGTACAGTTGCGGAGTATGTGTCTGATACAAGATATCAACTTTCTGACACCAATACACACACTGTATGGCGGCATCACAGGCCACATGCCATTACATTTATATTGCAGGACACACCCACCCAGAGAGTTGTATTCCTCACACAGGCCAACAGCTGCTTATCCACACTAATTAGTCTATCATGTACTGTATGTGTGCACCGGTATTTGCGCTTTCCGTCAGTGGCAGAGCTCACGTACGAGTATGGGGGACTGGACATTGTTACAGTGACACTGCATGACACCCTGAGGGACACATTGTGTCTATTAACCTTCCACATTGACATTCACAGGGCATACGTTGTCATTCACATTTGTCGGAGTACATGCGTATGACTTGTACATGTTTTCTCATTTGTCCTGATGTCTTTCTTCTCACCTGTCCACCTAGTATCACTAGTTCTGTACATGTATTTTGTACTGGTTACCTTCATACCCCTAACCTGTACACATTATGGATGTTTGACCTTTGCCCTTATTACATTTGTCATAGTAATGTGCCTTTCTGGTAAATTGCTGGCAAGGCATTACGAACTGTGTGGTTAGATAATAGTGACTGACATTTCCATTACATGATTAGTAACACTCATAACGTTCATATTCCTGGCTACGCCAGTATTCTCACAACATTCTGACTTTTTCTGGGGTATATCTAATATAGTCCCTATTTGTATTTCATGTACTATGCCTTAGTGCAGCTGTCTTATTCTGACAGTTTGCCAGTTATGGTTACCATCTTGGTCGTATGCATGTCCATCCATGATAATCTCCTACATGACACTGATATAGGGCCCTACATATTCCCAAAATGGTTTACGCAATATCCAATGGATGGTTTGCCCCATTATTGAGAATATAGGTGTGTGCTATACCCACATCACTCCCACGGGGCGGGCCTACGAAATCTCTGCCAAACAACACCTAGGCCCATTTCTGCTTACCCATGATTCCCATACCTGACAACCCTCTACAGTACCCATTACACATGTTTAATGTGAGCGGTACTGAAGTGTGGAGACACTTATATGCACTCCCCACTCTCTGGATATCAGTCTGTACGTCATACATTCTATCGACACATGTGTCATCAGCCTTGCACCTGCTACTGTTGCATGTACAGCTATATCGTATTTGCTGAGGTCACTTATTTTGCGTAAATGTCGGTTGACACTACGTATGATTAAATTTTTGGGGTCCTGCAATGGACACCTATATGCATGTTTAAAGTGTAGAACTTGCTGGACTGTCACTTTCTGGCCAATGGTTTGGAAGGCAGCGGTTTATTCACCTTTCGTGCATGTCTGTTTGTCTACCCATATTAGCTATAACGTGGCCTATTTATGTACATATGTCATATCTATGGGACATATGTCTGTTGTGTATACATATATACATGTACACTCCTCATTTCATAACTTGCTTTGGTTTATGTCTGTGGATTATGTGTATACACATATATCTATATCCATACCATACCTTTCCACTGTACAGATTGTCGCAGAGTGTACAGCTGGTTGCCTCTTTATCTTCGGTGTGTTTTACATAAACCTGTGTCTATCTGGCAATGTAGTGGCATTTCATTTGAGACTTATGGTGGGAAATACTGGCAAGCAGTTCAGGTTATGACTGCATACCCTTCAGGGAATCCATGCTACTGGCACACCCGTTATTCTATCCACTTTCTATGTTTGTTCTGGCACATATCTGGGGTTTGTCCCTATTTGTACCGGTAGTTTGCATGCCTTTGTCCGGTTTCATACTTTACTGGGTTAACAGGTTTGAGCCATGTATATCTAACGTGGGGGAAACAGCATTCATTTACTATGCTGTGAGCGGATCACACACGCACAGGCACACTTGCATTTCCTTATTGTGGGTTCTGCAGGCGCACATGCATATCCTTATTGTGGGTTACATATGTTTACTAAGTCTTTGTGCTTACGTGGGCTTTATTACTTGTGACAGTACCAGTAAATTATCTGTAATCCGGTTAACGGACGTATGCGAAACACACGTTCACCTTTACATATTTAACTGTCTGTACAGCACAGACGGAGTCATTACACTTTCACATTATATGTGCTGTAGTCGTAGTTGAACCGGGACTGCATTCACGTTGGCCGGATGCTGTAACCACTATACTTTTGGTGTTCTGACTCATTTATATGCATACCCATAGTACATAGCTACATTAACATATGCCTCACCGCTTCACTTACGACATTCTCCTGCTGGGAAAAATGCGGTACTACATGTTACACATTCCCTATTTCCTACTGCTCTGGACCCAAGCTGCATATTTAATCACTGCAGGGATATTCAGAACCCCAAGGCTTATAGTCCTGACACATACAGGTCTTTAATTGTCAGGGTGTTCATGTGGTGATCTGGGTTTAGGCTTGTCCGCCTGGTGAACGGAACTGCCCTGACCATGTTCAAATGTCAGACAAAGCACATGGACAGGGTTTGTCCATTTTAAACATTTTATCTGTGTTTACAGACACAGGTGTTTAGGCACCTGTCAGCAGCTTTTAATTTTGGCAATACATAATATTGGTGGGGGTGGTTACAATACATAATCCACAGTGAGTGGTGTTCCCATTCACATTTGACTATTTCCTGTATTCATTCATACGAGGATTATTATTTTGCACATGACTTAACTATGAATTAACTACAGGTATGCAGTAGTACAGCCAACATATGTGAAGGCTTGTTACAGTATAAATGTACGGACCTCTGTAATACTGGGGTATACCCACATCCTTCACAACATTTCATGCTTATGTACATACTATTATTCTGTGAACTTTCAATGTTTGTGAGAGCAGTAATTACATCTGTCACTATTTGTCCACCCATCCTTTTAGGCTTTGTCCAGATTTTGTTGCTGTAATAGGTTGAGAGGTGGTGTCGGTATGTGATTGAGTTGAATATATACTGTCGATAATTCAGTGGGGAGTAGGGTTACCACCTGTTCCTCTTTGCGAGGGGAAGTCCCACTTTGGACAGTTGTGTCCTGCGATGAAACCTAAGACATGGCAAATGTCCTGTGATTTTACGGCAACAGTATATTTCTAATTTTCTTTACTAGTTGCATGATACAGGTATTTTGTATCTGAAACTCATAACTATTATTTGGGATAGCATAAGCTATTCAAATGCTATGAAATAAACTTTTATCTTGGCATAAAAGTGTAATTCTGTCCTTTGCACTGGACGGGGGTATGTTTTATCCTGCAAATTCTCACATTTCTACAATGGATGTCCCACCTTGGGCATATGAACAGGTGGCAACCCTAGTGGGGAGACCTGCATGGTGGACAGCTGTTCCATCCTGCGTAGTATGTTTTGCATGTCTGTCTAGAAACTGAACAGTACCGTGACTACACATACATGTTTTGTCCAGATGTGTACAGTACTAGACACCGTGGTGTGTAAACAACTCTGAGGTTTCAACAGGTTACTTATCCCACGCGGGATGTACACACATTTGGCTGAAACATGAACACACAGGCATTTGGACTGACGTAACTGTGATGGGATGTTTACAAATGTGGGATACATATTTGTAATCCTGACACTGCCTAGGACGATACTTCCTACTACATATGGGGAATACTCGCTATGTGTAGGTGTATGGATGCGCAAGGCTGGTAGCTGGATTTGGTGGACATTCGGACATGGGTGCAGGTTATGTGCTATACAGGGGTTGTTGTGTATTGCATTTGCATGCATGGGTTCTGCTTTTGGATATCCCGGTTCCACATATAGCATCCTATGTGTATGTGCTGGTTACGTTCCTGTTCATGTGTATAGCACATTTTAATATACATATGTTTGTGTGTGTTTGGTATACAATTTGGACTGTCAGGTTTCTTTACGGTTGTTTTATAGCCACAACTGCCCAGCTGTGTACTATTACCACCACTGTGGGACTGCTGGTGACCCTGCCCATGGGGCTAGATGTGTGTATTGGAGGGCGCAATGACATAATGCGCTTCACTTCCACTGGGTATACCTACTTACAGTGCAGTACATTACGGACACACGATTTTAAATATCATTTGTTCCATGGATGGAAACTCATATTGTGTTGTGTGCATTTCTGTTTGGTTCTCCATTTTGTGTGGCCGGGAACTGTCTTGCATGCTTTGCATACGTTTCATTATCCATGGACACTGATAGGTGTGATTACTATTGCAGGTGGACTATAATATTCAGCAGTTTAGGTTGCTCATCGACAGCCGACATTGACACGCCTCCGGGCGCAGCTTAGTAACACCCCATGCACTCGCGCACGTGTCCTATGCACGTGGATGTGGTGGCAGCGCACCTTCATTAATATGCATATGGCGCTACTACACCATATATACGCTGCACAGCCGGCGCAGGCCTTACACCGGCCTTGCGCCGAGCTTCATGAATCCGGGGGAAAGTCACGGACATTTACAAGCCATATAGCCAAAACACCTGATACCCTTCAGGGTCATTTGCATATATCCCATGGGCCTCCATTACAGGAGGTTTAAGGTATCACATAGTGAAAACCTTAGCTTGTCTGTGTCTTTTTTGCAGTTTTTACTGAAACCTTTGTCTGTGTTTTTATTATTTAACATTTGATTCATATATATAAATATATATATATATATATATATATATATATATATTATATATGTGTGTGTGTGTGTGTATTTTATTTATATATATATATATATATATATATATATATAGAGGGTCTATATTAAAATCATCGAACGCTTAGAAAAGCAAATGATGATTTATCAACCCATTATAAATTAAAGCTTACAAACTTTAATGCTTAGAACAGCGATTTGTTTTCCAAGGAAATGTCCTAGACCCATATATATATATATATATTTTTTTTTTTTTTTGCACTAGTTTTGCTCATTAAATTGCAGTTGTGCAATAGCACACCATCCACATGCTCACCTAGAACTTAGTGCCTTGGCAGCAGAAAGTGATGGTGCTACAGAACTTACACCCCTCTTATCTGAATTGGTGTAGCCAGTAAAGTCCTGACTGTGCAGTCTGCCAGGAAGCAAGTCAGAGGGTGATAGGAGATAGAATATTATTCTACTTTTGCACATTGTGTTTATTATCAAGGTTATCTGTTGCTCGCCCCTGTCCTTACCATTCTTCCTCCCTACTAAATTATTTATATCCATACACAATCAAACTGAAATACTGAATTTCTTGACCTGACAATTACAAAGTTTATCACTTTTATAAAAATGTGTGAAGGGAGCTAGTTACAAAACCATACATCTAACTTAAGAGCTGTGTGTTATACAAATGACAACAATGACAGAAACATATCATTAATGCAGCTTTCGTCTTTAGTGCTTATTACTTCTGGTGTTAGCAGGCCTGCAAAGAAAAATGTGCATAACTGTGTATTGCAGACTACAAAGGTAGTTATTGTACTTGGTAAAATTCTTGACACATAAATTGTTCTGTTTGGCCAGGTTAAACAGTGGTGCTTATCTACATACCCCTGTCATACCACCAATAATCTTAACGGTCTGAAGGGTCAGCGATCCATTAATGTACATAGCAGTCACTCGTTCAAGAGGTATACGGTGTGAGTACCCATAGAAGCGTGACCCGTTGACAAACACCTGGAAGACAAGAAGATCATCACATGAACATGGGCTCTAGCCTCGATTACTATCTCATGAAAAAAACAATGATTACTTTTGATAGATAATATTTCTGTTAGGTAATTACTTCTTCATTGTAAAGTATTGTGCAAACACACAGTTCGTGCAGTAATTCAGTCGACATTTGGAAACACACAGTACATACAGAAAAATGCATTAGCCAATGTTTAACTTCCTTGAGCTGCAACACATTATTCCTGTGATTATCTGAATACAAAAAGCATGAAGTTTCACTTGATAGGCTCACTAGCAGAGAAAACTCTTTGCCCCACAGTTCTTAACAATGTCATTATGTCCATCCTTCACTACATGTAATCCACCAGCACTGTTCCATAACATGCTGTAAGTATCTACATGTAGGTCATGCAACACTAACACTTAGAGAGCATACACTTTATGAAAAAAAATCACTCAGCTTCCCTGGGATATGACTTAGAAATGACTGTTACATTTAGTACTCTTACCTCGTAAATGTCGTGCTTCACTTGGACTAAGACCTCAAAATGTTGCCCCCTCTTAAATGGTATTTGCTTCTTGTCCTCCTCATTGCCCCAGGAGCCTCCTTGGCGAGTGTTGAAGACAACCTTGTCATGTCCTTCATAACGAGGAGTAATATGCAAAGCAATGTCCGCCTCTTGGCTTTCACCACAAGTAAGGTTTATAAAAAAACTAGAAAAATCATAAAAGAACAGCATTCATCCCACCACATCTTGTTTTGTTGCAATAATTATGTTGTTTGTATTTAACCATTTATTACTCTAGTGAATAAGGCAGTTTTTTCTGAAATGTCATTGCACAGCAGGAGAGGATGTAGGCAACACTGTGCATATTTGCATGGACCAACTTTATTAATTAATTGTAACTTGGGTTCCTGACACACGTATCAGCTGACAAAATAGTTTCAAGAAAAGAAAAGCTGCATTTACCACGTCTCATTTGGTATTCAGTTTACTGCTTAGACACCCCTAGTTACAAAACTATTGTAAGGATGGTATTACAGACTGCACATTAATACCCTATAGCTTGCATCATTACTAAGTTATTTAGACAAAGCAACATATTCTGAATATGAAATAACTTTCCTTCTGGATTTTGGCCATTAGTTATATAACATAAAAACGTATCCAACACTGAGTCTCTCCTTTATATATTCAACTTGTGAGCAATGCAAAATTGATAGCAGTGCTGCAGTCAGAAATTTAGAAATGAACATGGACATTGGTGATCTAGGAACCCATCATGCCAATATTGTGAATTAAATCATATAAAAAACTGTATAGGAAAATAATTTACTAAATGGACTTTGGCTATAATCTCATCTAAGTGATTGGACAAAGTCTAATCATAAAACTATTCACCCCTCTGTCAAGCTAAATGGATTATCACAATTAATATATATGACCACAATAATAGATTAAAGAGTTAAAAAATCTGGAAGTAGAATCTTTAAAAAACAGAAGGAGCAAATGAAAGGAATTTGCAGGAACAATGCAGGCAGATTTTGGACTAGATACTGACAACAGACCACAACAAAATTATTTTTGTAGGTATTATATCTGACATAATTAGTGATCATAATCTGGTATTTGTCACTTGGAAACACACTAAAATTTATTGAAACATCCAAAAATGTCAGAAATACAACTGAATCTGATAAGAAAATGTTCATGTCTATCCTTATGCTTAACAAATGGGATCCATTCAAAACATTTACCTGATGAATTAACTCTCTTTAATAAAACCATTCTCTCTCAGTTTTAAACTTCCTTGTACCTCAATATAGGAGAAGAGTCAAACCAAAACCTACACCATGGCTCACACCAGTTATAAAGAAGCGAATACACAACAGAGCAAGGAAAAATGTCATTAAAAAAAGCAACAAACAATCTGCAAAACTATCAGTACTTGAGAAACTTAACTAAGTGTATCATTCTCAATGCAAACTACTTATCTATTCTACATGAAAACCGCAATGACACTCCAGAACAGTTTTGGTCAACAATCAATAAACTTATTCAGCCTAGTTTAAAAAAAATGACAACCCTGCCATTTCACAGATAAAACAAGTATAACTTGACATGCAGATTTAATTCATACTACATAAATGTTGCTAACTCCCTTAATAAACTCAGTACACCCAGTGCATCAGTTAATGATACAAATGATGTTACTACTACCTTCTCACTTATAATTCCTACCAGCATGACAAAAAAAAACATATTTAAAAACTTAAACCCACCTCTCTTACAGCAAACAGCTTCCCAGTGGAATATCTCAAAATATCTGCAGAAGCCATTGAGTACGCAGTGCCTAGATTTATAAATTGCTCTCCCCAAAAATCTATTGTCCCAGAAAGTGTGGAAACAACCCTACATTAGTCTCTTAGATAAAGTGGCAAATCTCATGGCCTAGCAAACTACAGAACATTCATGATCTTTCTCCTTCTATCTAAAATACTTTAAAAATATGTTCCTTTTTTTATAACACAGCATGGATTTAGACCAGGCCAAGCACATTAACATCACCCCTAACTTTCATAAACTATATTCATCAAAGTCAAAATCAAGATGAAATGGTTGGGTCTCTATTTATAGACCTGTCCAAATCATTTGATACCATTTTACATCCCATTCTATTATATAGGCTCAGAAAACTGGCCTCATAAAGAATAAAGTTACCTTAGCCACTGTGTAAGCTGGGCAGATGAGCTGTCAGCTGTTCAGCAAACAAAAGGTTTAATATCAGGGCCATTACTGCAAACTGATGAAAAATAAATTTATGTAACCAATCTACTTCCATTCCCTATGACCACTTTCCCAGCAAATATCATCCAATATGCAAACAGAGCTACTCTATTATGTGCAGCCTCTTCAGACAAGTAATTCTAAGATGACCTACAGCATTCCTTTACAAAAATAAAGAACTGGCTAGAGCAATCTAAAATACTGATAAATCCGAAGAAAACTCAATGGTACTTTCATGTCCAACTTAGCAATCAAACCACCATGACTTAAAAAAACATTATAATTCAATACTATAAGAAATTAACAAGTACAAAACTATTGTGTACAATAACTAACCACAGATTAAAATTCAATTAGCACATCTGATATGTAGTTCCAAAAAACAACTTTAAACTAAAAATTATTAAAAACATCAAACCTTTGTTATCAGGATATCCATGTAAGACTACAGCTGAAACCTATCTACTTCTAGGCTCCTATATTCCTCATCAGTTTTGACTAATCAATATTCTTCTCAGCTAGGCAGACTGGAGGAATCTTATAATAAGTAACCACTCTGACCAAACACACATGACTGCCTTGCACTTCAGTCCCTTAACTGAACTGTGGTGTCTAATCTATAACAAACTTGTTTTTTGAAAGATACCCCATTCTTAAAATAGAACTGGGATAACTCACCAAAAATATCAGATATTTTATCATCTCAAATAAGTACTGGCCAATTCCTCCTTACCACATCTCAAATCTTACTAACATCACTAGTAAATAAATTTAACATATATTCCAGGAAGGATTTTGATGTGGCAGATAGAGCTATCAAAGGAGCTAGGCATGATTTAGCCAAACCTTATTATTCCTGTAATAATGTTACTCCAACTAGGAGAATAGGTAGTAGTGAGAGATACGTTAGACCAATTATCACATTTACTAGTGATGTCAGTAAGATTTGTGATGTGGTACGGATGAATTGGCTAGTACTTATTTCAGATGATAAAATATCTAATACTGTTGGTGAGTCACCCCAGCTCTGCTTTAAGAATGGGTTCTCTCTCAAAAAACAACTTTGTTATGATAATAGTAAGAGGTTTAAGCCATCTTCTTAGAGGAAAGACACTTTTCCATGCAGGAATTGTACTGCTTGTGCCTATATTTCAGATTCTAAGGTGTTTGATCACCCAGTTACTGGCTTTGTATTCACTCCCAAATTTTACGCAGACTGCTCGAGTAAGAATATAGTTTATCTTGCTATCTTTAATAACTGCACTAGTTTCTATGTGGCGAAGACATGTAGGATTTTGAGCGTGTACTTGAGCATGAAGGTTGTATCAGGCATAGGGATATTACTAATGCTTTATATAAACATGTTTGTAATTTTAATGAGCATTCTTTAAATTTTTTGGTATCACAATGTGTGAATGTTAATAAGAGAGGAGGCAATCTGAATAACATAATTAAGAAAGCTGAAACAAAATGGATTACCATGTTGCAGGCACATAAAAGCCCTGGCTTGAATGGATATGTGCCTTTAAAACCCCTCCTGAGAGAACGTAAATTGTTTCATTAATTGGAAAATTGAGTATGGTATATATATTGTATGTGATATCCTGTCATTTTGTCTGAAGAAGTGCTGAAGTGTGAGGCATGAAAGCGCTTACCTTTTATTAAAGTTGTTTTATTTTACAGCCGTGTTTGATCCTGTATTTATATATATTCTTATTTTAGACAAAGTTTTTTGTTTATGCAGGACCTTTACTGCTTTTGATACTGCTTTTTGTCTACGCTGAGTTTTTGTTGGCTGTTTCTAACAGGCATAGCTGAAGGACTTGATTTGGAGTTAGACTTTATATCTGTTGCACCTGAGAAGAATATTTCAGCAAGCAGGCTACATCGTTTGGTACAAGTTAAGGAGAATCCTTTGTTTTCATTAAAATTGGGTAATAATGACTTTTGTGATGAAATAACTGTGTCTGATGCAGAATATTTTTAATAATAGACTTAAGAGCATTGAGAATAAGCTATATAATTTGAAACGTTATCAATGGCAAAGATTGCATCTAGAAGCCTGCCTGCACTTTAAGGTAGAGGGACACATTAAAAGTGCTAGACAAAAGAATGGTGATCAGAGGCAACCGAACTGCAGAAGTAGTACCAGAGGTTTTAAAATACACACAAACTGTATAGTTAGAGTGCAGAGAACCCTCACCCTGCCTGGGTGAGGCTGATTACAAAATATGGGGAGTGGCTATGGTGATGTTACGACCAATAAACATCTAAGAGTGATTACATCTAATGCTCTTATGAGACTGAAAGTAGTGTGGCAGGGTAACTCATAGATATAAGAATGGTATTTTGGATACAGACAGTGAGAGCTGGAGAGAGAGAATTAGAGAGATGTAACTCCAGCAGTTGAAGAAGTGGTCACCTATCCTTAGTTGTGAAACACATTACCTTGTGTCCCTTTGTAGAGACCTTATCTCTGGAAGAACATGCATAGATTGCAAAGTCAGTCATTTCCTCTGTGTTTTTTCCCTGTAAGCACACTTTGTTAAACTCTTTACATTCCCTAGTCTGTTGATGTGCGAGACCTTGCTTTTGGCATTAACCAGTGCATTTAGCAGCCTATAATGTGAACATAATTTTATGACCAACTTCATTAGTAGAGCTAGGATGAAAAAAGACAAGAACTCTTACTGGTCAGCATGATGAGAAATGTGGCCTCACATTGTCACACTGTATAGTTAGATTACAAAGACCCCACACCCTGCCTGGTGATATTATGACCAAGAAACAACTAAGGGTAATTATATCTAATGCGCTTAAGAGACTGAAGGTAGTACGGCAGGGTAGCTCATAGACATAAGAATAATATTTTGGATGCAGACAGTGAGAGGTGGAGAAAGACAATTAGAGAGATGTAAATCCAGCAGATGAAGATATAGTCACCTATCCTTAGTTGTGAAACACAGTACCTTGTGGCCCTTTGTGGAGAACTTATCTCTGGAAGAACATGCATAGATTGCTAAGTCAGTCATTTCCTCTGTTTGTTTTCCCTGTAAGCACACTTTGTTAAACTCTTTACATTCCCTAGTCTGTCTGCAGTTGACCTGCGAGACCTAGCTTTTGGCATTAACCAGTGCATTTAGCAGCCTATAATGCAAACATAATTTTATGACCAACTTCATTAGTAGAGCTAGGATGAAAAAAGACATGAACTCTTACTGGTTATCTTCATGAGAAATGTCACCTTGAACATAGATTGCCATTCCTGGTTGAAGTCCTCCATAGATAGGTTTGCTGAATGGAACACTCTAAAAAGTAAATAAAGAAACAGGTTACTATACACCTTTGTAATATAATGTAAGAATATCTGTTAGATCTTTCTAGTCACTTTCTGTTATCTAAGGTCTGGAAGAAGGAGGAAGAAGATCACCATGTACAGCAAAGTATCATTATTGTTCTTTTTATACATATCTTTGCATATTATGTCCATACTATTGCATAACCAAGCTTAGGCTGAGTAAGCAATGACAGCTGTTTCATAAGATGGTATTCAATGTAGACCTGGAGAGTTACATGAATCACCATCATGAATACTAGTTTCTACTAGCATACTTTCAGTCTTGGGTCCAGAGTCCAACACTAACAGTGAGTTTGTATTATTTCTGCATAATTTTATTTATTTATATTCTGTTAACAAGGTTAATGCTATTGAGTAAAGCATCTTTGCTTAGCGTACCTGGAAAGAAAAGCTTCTACATAACTGGAAAATCAAGAAAATGGCACAGTGGTTTACAGGTTTTCTAGCTTAAATAGCAAATAATATTACATGCAGCAAAACAAAGAATTATATAAACTAATGACAAGGAGAAAGACAAAAATGTATGTAGTTATTCTTCACATAATAGTTAGAAGTGTCTAATACATCATTTGCTACAGTACAAGTAATGTTAACAGCTGAGGATGCTAAGGCTATGAAATCATTAACAAATGTGCAAGAATGACTGGGTTTCAGAAAGGCTACCACCAGCATTAAGCCCATTTTACCACTCATCACCATCATCATTAACCCCCTTTTTCCCATTTTCTACATGGAGTTGAGTGTTGTGTTAACTGCTGCCATCTCTGTCGATTCAGTGCCACACTTGCCTTTTTCAGCACCCATGCCTGACTGTTGCAGATCTTCTCTCACACAGTCCATCCACTTCATTGCTGGATGCCCTCATATCCTCTTACCTTCTTCTGCTTTTCTGTACATGTGCCCAAATCACCGTAATCTGTTCTCTTTGATCTTTTCTGCAATTGGAGCTACTTTGGTTTCTGCTGTTGCGTCCACATTTCTTCTTCTGTCCCACAGTGTGCATCTTACCATCCTTCTCAGGCACTTAATTTCCATCACCTCTAGCTTTCTCATCTGTTCTGCCTTTACTGCCAAGGTTTCTGTATCATACAGTAGTAGTGGTATCACCACTGTTTTGTACACCTTACTTTTCAGCTTCTTTGGCATTCTTCTGTCATATACTACACCTGACACTGTGCCATTTGGCTGCAGTCCCTCTGATTCTAGCTTTGACCTCTTCATTCAAACTTCCCTTCTCCACAATCACCCCTCTCAGATACTTCAAGTTATTTACATGTTGCGCTATCGTCCCTTCTATCTCAAATCTCAAGTTCTTCTGATTTCCTCAATTTGCTTCCATTGCCACTGTCTTATATGTACTTAGTTTCATCCCATGTGCCTTCAGCTTTGCATTACATTCCCCCATCCTTTGCTGAAGTTCTTGCTCAGATTCTGCCTGTAATGCCACATCATCTGCATACAGCAACTTTGTTGATCTTTCCCCTCTGACTTGTTTGCTAAGATAGTTCATCACCAATATGAACAACAGTGTGCTCATAGCTGAACTGTGGTGCACACCCACTCCCACAGGGAACCCCTCTGTGAGACTGAACACTGTACTTGAGTTATTGGGTCCTTGTACATAGCCTGCATTAATTCTGCCAATGTTTCTGGGACTTGTAATCACCACAGTACTGCCCAAATCAGCTTTCTTGAGACCTTGTCATATGCTTTCTCCAACTCTAGGAATGCCCAGTTGGACTCTTTCCTCATCTCTAGCTTCTACTCAACATCTGTATCACTGCAAACATCGGGTCAGTTGTGCTGCATCCTGATCTTAATCCATGATGCTCATCTCATATCTTACTTTCTACTTCTTTGCATATCTGTTTATGAATCACCCACTCCAGAACTTTCATGCCATGTGACAGGAGTTTGATACATCTGTACTGACCAAAGTTGTGGATGTCCCCTTTGTTCTTGTGCACTGACATGCATAGGCTTATTCTCCAGTCATATGGGATATGCCTTTCTCTCCACACTGCTATGGCTACCTTTAGGAGCCATTTATCCCCTATCTCACCCAGCATCTTTATCATGTCTGCTGGGACCTCATCTTGAGCCTGCTGCTTTCCCTGACTTTATTTTCCTTAGTGCTATTCTTACTTCTTCAAGGGTGGGCTCCTTTTCTTCTCTCATTGTAGGCTGTGCCTGGGGCAGTACAGCTTCTGTGGGGGTTTCTTTATTCAGAAGCTGCTGGAAGGACTCCTTCCATCTTCCTTTGATGTCCTGTGGACTGGTGAGGAGGTTGTTGCTGGCATCCCTTATGAAGGGTGTTTGACTACCTTTATTTTTCTGTCTTTGCATTGAAACCTGATATAGTTTCTTTGTGCCAACTACTAAGTCATTTTCCAGAAGCTGGTAGAGTGCCTTTGATGCCCTGCTCTTTGCTATTGCAATTCCTTTCTCAGCTTTGTTGTTAACCATCTAGTATTCCTTCCTATCCTGGTCAGTCTTTTCTATCTCCTAATTTTTCCTGCATTTCTTCTATCTTTTGATGACTTCCTGGACTTCTGCATTACACCACCAACTTTCCTTATTCCCATATCTGGCTCGACACATTTCTGTTCTGTAGTCCACACACATGCTGTGATGACGTGCTGCCATTCTTCTTCAAGCCCATTTTACCACTGGTGATAACCACTTCTCATTCACAGACAGCCCTTCACCAGTGCTTTACCTCGATATGGTTCAGCACCATGGTAGGCTGTTTCTGTGTTTTACCACAAATATCAGTGAGGTAATGCCTATATTATTTAGCCACGTGCTCTCCTCTGGAAATGCTTGTGGTAAGGTATTTACCCAGTCAAGCGATAGAGAGAATCACTCAGCTGTGTAAGTGAGCTCAACCAACTGAGTTTATTAACTTGACTAAACACTCACAATTACATATTACTCTTAATGGGTGAGACCATGTTAGGTGCAAATGAGGGGGGTTTATTGTCCTTGTAGTGGAGTGCATGTGTGTATATGTGTGTGGTTGCATGGGTGAGTGAGTGTATGCAAAAGGATGAGTGGTCTCAAGTGATAGTAGCTGTGTGTGTGTGTGTGTGTGTGTGTGTGTGTGTGTGTGTGTGTGTGTGTGTGTGTGTGTGTGTGTGTGTGTGTGTGTGTGTGTGTGTGTGTGTGTGTGTGTGTGTGTGTGTGTGTGTGTGTGTGTGTGTGTGTGTGTGTGTCTCTCTCTCTCTCTCTCTGTCTCTCTCTCTAGGTGAATGGGTAAGTGAGTGTGATTTGGTGAGGAGGGGGGTGGTTGTCATACCTCTAAACTCTCCTAGAGTAATAAGCAAATCCTGCAGTACTGGAGGTGTGGGGGGTACACTAGACATGAGAGATAGTCCAATGTAAATTAAAAAGTTATTAGAACAGTTTTGCAATACAAAAGACATTCAGTTGGGGGGGCTCTAGATACCAGGTTCAGTCTAGAAACATTAAACTAATGCCCCTTAAAAAGTTAATAGAGCAACAGTCTTGCATCACGGAAGATGTATGGGCAGGGAAGAATGCTCGACACCAGGGATTTAAATGTAGAGTGAAAAAATCTTTGTACCCTGTACCTTCAGCACATAAAATATCGTATCCACAATGCAGTGAATACGTCCTCTGCACCTTTTCTCTGCACCAGGTATACTCTTTAAATTTTATCTTTACTCATCAAAAACATTGTATCAAAACTGGTAAAGCAGCTTCTTAACTCAGAGCTGTAGTCCTCCATGGAAATTAAGAAGGATTGTATTAGGATGTAGTTCACAAATTTTAAGAAGTATGAAACTCTGAAAGTCTGGGATTATTGACAGATTGTAATTCTCTTTGAGGTACAAGGAACAGACCAGGATCATGAGTAAAATCACAGACAGATGTAAATGATGAGGGGGGGGAGACATTCCCATGCTGGGCCAGTAACCAAGGAGTCTGAATCCTCACCACTGACACTGGAGAGGGATGTTTACTTGGAATACAAATGGATACACACAGTATTTCCAGATGCAGACCTCTCTGCATCAAGCACAATTTCCCTTAAGAGCACACAGGGAACACAGTCACTCTGGGGTCTGGATCTCCCTCCAGGACCCCAATAAGACTCTCCATTGGTACAGCTGTAGGGTTAGGTCCTCAGCTGAGTGTCCAAGATAAGACCTCCAGTACCCTCTCTGTGAACCCAGTTCTTCATGCCCCTGCTCCAAGTAGATGACACACACACACTCCGTGAGATTTAATTCTACACACACACACAGACACACACACCTGGGAAAGGCTAGCACAGATTTAACTGCTCTTCCCCCTTCTGCCCAGAGAATAAGGTAGTTATCACTCCCAACAGACACTATAGCAATAACCCACGCCTGGGTGTGGGTAATGCTGGATTTACCCACGGTTGGCATGGTTTGGTCCCGAGGGTGAAGCCCGAGGACCAAACAAAGCCAACCGTGGGTAAATCCAGCATTACCACACCCAGAAGTGGTTATTGTATTATATAATGACATTATTTAAGAAAAGAAATAATTACTTTTCTTAAATAATGGCATTGTATAATGCCTCTTTACTGCCCTTCCGCAGCTGTCTGGTATTCTGTGGCAGTTCTGATGTACTGCGCGCCTGCGCAGTACATCAGAGCTGTGGGCAAAAGCAACGGAGAATGCAAGATCTCCGTTGCTTTTACTGTTTCGCTATGTTAAATGGGTTTAACATAGCGAGACAGCTTTAAAATAAGCAACGGATATCTCCGTTGCTTATTTTAAAGCTGTCTCGCTATGTTAAACCCATTTAATATAGCGAGACAGCTTTAAAAAAAAAGCAACGGAGATCGCAAGATCTCCATTGCTTTTTACACACTGCGTCGCTATGTTAAGGGAGTTTAACATAGTGAGACAGCTTTAAAAAAAGCAACAGAGATCTCCGTTGCTTTTTTTAAACCTGTGTCGCTATGTTAAACTCTTTTAACATAGCGAGACAGTGTTTTATACTAACGGAAAAAGTCCAGGTGACCGGACCTTTTTCCATTAGTATATTGAGGGATTTACAACGGGCACGCTGGTTGGGCTGGCCAATCAGCATGCACGTTTTAGGGAAGGAATTGTATAATTCACAATAAGCTACTCTATGGCCCTTAATAAAGGGTATCCAATTGGGGGTGGAGCAGCAGTATTTTAGAGCTCCATATAACCAGTTAAATAAAACAGGTAAAATATTATTTTTTTTTCGAAGTATAAAATCTTATAGATAAAGGACCAATTTACATAATTAGAACTTTGGTGAAGTTTTACAAATAATTTCCTGTCAAAAAGATTGGATATATATTCACTTGTTAAAATGAGCAACTCAAGGAATTCTCACCAGGATGCTGCCTTAAAGAAGGAACTACAACAGATGACATCTACCCTGCAGGAGTTGCCTTTGAAGATGGATGATTTTAAACAGAACCTAGAAAATCTTAAAACAAGCAGTCAAAAACAGGCTGACACCCTCAAGGATATGCTACAACAACACCAGACAAGGATAACAGGAATAGAGGTTTCTCTAAATGACTTAGAAAGCAGACTTAAGGAAGAAGAAACACAGAAAGAACTGCTTCTTAAACAAAACACTTGGTTGGTTAATAAAGTAGATGACTTGGAAAATAGGTAGAGGAGAAATAACATCAGGATTTTCAGATTACCTGACAACACAGAAGGTGAGGATATTATTTCCTTTTTATTAAGCTGGATCCCTGACATTTTAAATTTAAAAGAAAGACTTTCCTTTGGCATTGAAAGGGGGCACAGAGCTTTTGGGAAACCTGCCACTAACTCAAACTCTCCTCCTAGGTCAATAATTATCAAATTTCTTTCATACTTAGACAAGGAACTGATTTTAAGATCTGCTTGGAGGAAGGCACCTCTAAAAGATAAACAGAGCCTGATAAGATTTCATAACGTCTATTCGTCTAGAATAATGGAACAAAGGAAAAAAGTGTGGCCAATGATAAAGCTTCTGAAACAAAATAACATCAAGGCACAACTTGCATATCCAGCTAAGATAAGAATACTGTATGCCAGTGAGATGAGGACTTTTATTGACTTTGAGGAATCCTCTTCGTTTATTAAAACTAATAATGTGATTACTTTACCAGAATATATGGATTGGATGCCACCTTCTCTCAAGAGAACAAAATAAACAAATGTCTGGAGAGACGTCAAAAAGACGAAGCAAAAGACCGATACTGTTACAGCCAAATCTCTCAAAGCATCTACTATGACATGAATTGTTTTAACATTACTTTAAAGGGACAATTTTACTGCTTGGAATTTTAAAACAAAGGTAACTAACTACTGGAATCTTTATCTATATTTTTTGAAAACAGAAGACACATGAGGGTTTTCACATTACCACAGGTGTGTAAAACAGGGTACCTTTCTTTCACAGAAGGAGGGTTATACAGCACATAAAATATTTATACTGTAAATCAACATATAGTATATATGTATTTTCTCTTAATTTTCTCTTTTCTTTCTCTCTTCTCTCTTTTCTCATTATTTATTTTAACTGCACCTTGTCTCTCTTTCTAAATTCTCTCCTATTTACTATACTAATATAGTCTGTATATATTTACTATCTCACTAGCTATACATAGATAAATAATAGTCTAAAATAATTTAATTTTAAGGTAGACTAATTGGAATAGTGAACTGAATTGTTATTACAATATTTATTAGATTAATGATAGTCACTGTTATGCTTATTGGGATCCGGGACATGTTCGTGATTAACTCTGAAATGTTCCTTTCATGTACATATGTCCTTTGAATTATTTCCTTTTAGTATTAGCAAATATACATAAAAAAGGAGGGAAAAATGTACTGTTGGTTAAGAGAAGTGAAGCTTTCTTCACATTCTGTTTGCATTTCCATAGCAACAGTAAACAATTGCTGCAGTTTCTAAGGACACTGTGAACCTGTGAAGTGCATTTAGCATCACAGATAACAAATAATAAGAAAAAGTAATGTTGTTTAGTTATTAAAATGCAAAACAACCTAAGCAAGGTAAAATAAATACATAATAGGACTATTTGTAAATATTTTATGATTTATCCTCATAGGATTACATCTTCCTGGAAACACAACTGAAATGTTCCCAAACTACATGTGCACTTAAATGTAACTGCTTGATTAAAAAGTATTACTGTTTAACATGCTGATTCCACAAGTTGTCTGCACTGTAAAAGTTACATTTTATATGTTACTTGAAATTGACAGTCTCTAGAGCAAATGAAAAGATACATATTACGTTTTGCAACATGTTGTCTTTGCAGTTACCTCACACTCTGTACAAACTCACTTGGCAACTGATAGCTATTCGTTTAAAATATCGGTTTAAATATTAAATGTGCCCTTGAAATGCCATCGACATTTTGACAAAATATAATCTGAGCTGTAAAATGAATTACTTGAAAGAAGTGAAGTAATGCATAGATTTCAAAGACAGTTCTTGACACTACAGTATAAGTAAAAATGTATATTCACAAGGAAGTATTGAAATGTTTTAGTCTTCCAGTTAAAATAGCTTACTGTCAACATTTTTCGATATCAGAAAGTTTGAAGAGCTAGGAAATTACTATTATTTGTCTTTATAATGATTATTAGACAGATGTTAGACTCTGCTTTGTTTAATGAATTGTGACACATGTTTGAGGAAAAGTGGACTCAGATGTTATTACAATAGTTATTAGATTAATGGTGGACACTATTATGCTTAATGGGTTACGGGGCATGTTAGCGATTAACTCTGAAATGTTTTGTTTATATACATACTGTCAGTTGAATTATTTCCTATAATATTAACATAATATATAAAAGGAGGGAAAATGTACTGTTGCTTGTGAGAAGTGAAGCTTTCTTTACATTCTATCAGCCTTGTGAACTATTTCATTTTTTTAACACTCATTGATTAGGAATGCTATATTTGTGTTGTCATGGCAACAGAAAACACCTGAGGCAGTTTCTATGGACTTTGTAAATCTGCAAAGTGCATTTAGCCTTGCAGATAACAAATAAAAAAGTAATGTTGTTTAGCTATTAAATTGGATTACAATCTAAAGAAGGGTAAATTAGATAACTTAATAGAACAACTTGTAAATACTTTATAAATTATTCACATTGGACTACACATTCCTGGAATTTCCTGGAAACTCAACTGAAATGTCCCCAAATTACTTGTGAACTTAAATGAAACTGCCTGATTAATAAACATAACTTACTTTAACAACCTGAATCCATAAGCTATCTGCTCTATATATGCTACACTATATATGTCACTTGCATATGACAGTCTCTAGAAGACACGAAAAAATACATATTATTTTTGCAACATGCTATATTTGCACTAACCATACATTCAAAACTAATTCAATTGGCAACTGACAGTTATTTATTTGAAACATTGGTCTAAATATTAATTGTGCCCTTGAAAGAGTGTTGCCATTTTGACAAAACAAAACCTGAATTGAAAAAGGAATGATTTGAAGAAGTGAACTATTGTACAGATTTCAAAGACAACTATTGACACTACAATATAAGTAGAAATGTATACATGCAAGGAAAATTTGAAATGCTTTACACTTTTAGTTAAAATAACTTATTGTTAACTTTTTGCTTTTATTAGAACATTTAAAGCTCTAGGAAATAATTTCTAATTTGTCTTTATAATGTTTACTAAAGTGATGTTAGTCACTGACTTGTTTAATGGATTGCGAGTCATGTACAAGATGGACTACTGAATGTTATTTCTGTTTACCTATGTTTGTTGAATTTCTTTTATTAGTACTGATTTAAAACAAGGGAAAGAAAGGGAAGGAAAATCTCTGTTTTTGGTCAAGGGAGGAGAGGCTTAAGAGTATTCTAACTGCCCTGAGAACTCTTTAAGATGCTCTAAACACTATTGGATTAATACGTAACTAAGTTAAGTCTTGATTACCATATGGGTACGTGCACATTCATTCTAGACCTGATGTGATTACCCATTCTGGAAGCAGGAGATGCCCTATGCAGGGTGGAAGTTGTAAGGGTGATCATAGTTCATTCTTAGACTCTGCTTTGTAAATCTATAAATAGGTAAAAGCACTGCACACTAGAATGTAGGGTGCCTCTACTCAGAGTCAGGATACCACTGATAAGCCATGTCTTTTCATAAGTGTAAGTTGAAGTTGGTGAGCTGAAGAGTGGGACAGTAAAGGAAGACAGTACACCTACAGTAAATTCATATTTCATTGGTAATCACTCATTGTCTCCTACAGAGTCCTTTTAGTTAAATTATTTTAGTAATAATTTATTTGTTTTTGGCTTATTTAGTGTATGCTCCTCTATTGCATTTAATTTATCTGAAATGACATATTTGGCACGTTTGTGTTCTCTTAAGGGTAACTAAATATTGGCTATTTTCTAAGTCAACATAATAATTGTTTACACTACTAACATTCCATCCTGATATATAAAATATTATAGAATAATAATAGAATAATATAGAATTTCATATCTCTTTTAAGAAAATTCTCCATATAATAATTTAACATATGAAGCTCAGTTGATATTGTTAGTTAAAGATATGAGTGATAATCTAATAGAGCTATCTTTATCTATTGGATTAGGAATAACTCTCATTCCATGTTTAATGGGAAATTCATATTTACTTGTATTTGATACTTTAGAATTAATGTTTTATAGAAGTACTTTTTTAAAGCCTGACCAGTATTTTACCCTACTTGTATTTAAAGAAGAAAGAACATTAAATTACACTCCCAAGTTTACACACATAAAAATAACATTCAATGTTATCAGAGAATATGGTATAACTACTATAATCAAAATAAAAAAAGAAGCAAAATGTTTCTTCGAACAATAAGTTGAAATGGATTTAACATTCTTATCATTAAATACTAATGGCTTAAATAATGCAAATAAAAGATCATCCTTACAAAAATATTTAAATCTAAATAAGGCACAAGTAGTATTTCTCCAGGAAACACATTTTAAGACTAATGATAGCTTTATTTGGAACCCTAAGGACTATACAGTCTTAGCTCAATCCTCCTATAGAACAAAGACAAAAGGAGTATCAAGTCTCTGGAAGAAAAACATAATCACTCCAAAAGTTATTTATAAATATGAAGACAAAGAAGGTCTACTAGCATTTGTTATAATTAAATTTAATAACAGAATATGGACCTTAGCTAATCTATATTGGTTCCCAGGAATTGGAGCAGGAACGTTTAAAAAACACCTAGATTTTATTTCCAACAATTATAAAGGAAATCTTATACTGGGAGGAGAATTTAATTGTATCTTAGAAGCTTCTGAAACCACCAAGAAGTCTTTTTTCATATCAACTATTTCAAAATGCTTAAAAAGATGGATTGATTCATTTCATTTAATAGACACTTTTCAAGTAAAAGATGATACATCCTTACTATTTTCCCATAAAGACCATAGATTTGGAACACAAACCAGAATAGACAAATTATTCGTAGTTCAAGATTTACAAACAAAAATCCTCAACTTCTCAATAGTTCCATGCCCCTTCTCAGATCAAAACCTTTAATCCTCTCAACTAGAATTCCATCATATATCACGAAAATTAAAGAATTCAGACCCTGGATGTTGTCAGAACTACAATTATTTCTTGAAATTAATAATACAACAGAAATCAGTAGAGTCATGGTTTGGGACTCACTAAAAGCGTATTTATTTGGTAAGATTCTTAGCTGGTACAAAAACAAAGTTAGAGAGTGGGAATCTGAATCATTAGACTTGCAAACCAGAATATTGACAGCTTCTTCTTCTCTTTTGGCTGTTCCCGTTAGGGGTCACCACAGTGGATCATCTGTTTCCATTTCTTCCTGTCCTCTGCATATTGCTCTGTCACACCAACCACCTGCATGTCCTCTCTCACCACATCCATAAACCTTATCTTAGGCCTTCCTCTTTTCCTCTTACCTGGCAGCTCCATCCTTAGCATCCTTTTCCCAATATACCCAGCTTCCCTCATCAGCACATGTCCAAACCAATGCAATCTCGCCTCTCTGACTTTGTCTCCAAACCATACAACCTGAGCTGGCCCTCTAATATACTGATTCCTAATCCTGTCCATCCTTGTCACACCCAGTGCAAATCTTAACATCTTTGACTCTGCCACTTCCAGCTCTGACTCCTGCCTTTTTGTCAATGCTACCGTCTCCAACCCATACAACATAGCTGGTCTCACTACCCTCTTGTAGACCTTCCCCTTCACTCTTACTGGTACCTGTCTGTCACAAATCACTCCTGACACTCTTCTTCACCTATTCCACCTTCCACCCTGCCTGTACTCTCTTCTTCACCTCTCTTCCACACTCACCATTACACTGAACTGTTGATCCCAAGTACTTAAACTCATCCAACTTCGCCAACTCTACTCCCTGCATCCTCACCATTCCTCCATCCTCCCTCTCATTCACACACACATATTCTGTCTTAGTCCTGCTGACCTTCATTCATCTCCTCTCTAGAGCATATCTCCACCTCTCCATGGTCTCCTCAACCTGGTCCCTACTCTCATTACAGATCACAATATCATCGGCAAACATCATAGTCCATGGGGCCTCCTGTCTGATCTTGTCTGTCAACCTGTCCATCACCATTGCAAATAAGAAAGGGCTCAGAGCTGATCCTTGATGTAATCCCACTTCTACCTTAAACACATCTGTCACTCCAACTGCAGACTTCACCACTGTCACACTATCCTTGTACATATCCTGTACCACTCTTACATACTGCTCTGCCACTCCTGACTTCCTCATACAATACCATAACTCCTCTCTAGGCACCCTATCATATGCTTTCTCCAAGTCCACAAAGACGCAATGCAACTCCTTCTGACCTTCCCTATATTTCTGACCTTCCCTATATTTCTCCATCAACACTCTCAGAGCAAATATTACATCTGTAGAGCTCCTTCCAGGCATGAAACCATACTGTTGATCACTAATCATCACCTCCCCTCTTAACCTATCTTCCACCACTCTTTCCCATAACTTCAAGCTGTGACTGATCAGTTTTATCCCTCTGTAGTTACTACAGCTCTGCACATCACCCTTATTCTTAAAAATAGGTAGCAAAACACTTTTTCTGCACTCCTCAGGCATCCTCTCACTTTCCAAGATTTCATTAAACAATCTGGTTAAAAACTCCACTGCCATTTCTCATAAGTACATCCATGCTTCCACTGATATGTCATCTGGACCAACAGCCTTTCCATTCTTCATCCTCTTCATAGCTGTCTGTACTTCCTCCTTGCTAATCAGTTTCACTTCCTGATTCATTATCCCTACATCATCTAACCTTCTCCCTCTCTCATTCTCTTCATTCATCAGCCCCTCAAAGTATTATTTCCATCTGCTCAACACACTCTCCTTACTTGTGAGTATATTTTTCTCAGTATCCTTTATCGCCCTTACCTGCTGCACATCTTTCCCAGCTCAGTCTCTCTCTGTCTAGTCAATTGGTACAGGTCCTTTTCACCCTCTTTAGTGTCCAATCTTTCATACAACTCTCCATATGCCTTACCCTTAGCCTTTGCCACCTCTCTCTTTGCCATCCTCCTCATCTCCTTATACTCCTGTCTGCTTTCTTCATCTCTCTGACAATCCCACTTCTTTTTTTGCCACCCTATTCCTCTGTATACTCTCCTGTACTTCCTTATTCCACCACCAGGTCTCCTTGTCCTCCTTCCTCTGTCCAGATGTCACATCAAGCACCTTTCTAGCTGTCTCCCTTACCATCTCTGCTGTAGTTACCCAGCTATTCAGTAACTTTTTACTGCCCACCAGTGCCTGTTTTAACTCTTCCCTGAACTCCACCTCACAATCACCCTTTTTCAACTTCCACCATTTGATCCTTGGCACTGCTCTCACACTTCTCCTCCTCTTCTTGATCACTAACGTCATCCTACAGACCACCATTCTATGCTGCCTAACTATAGTTTTCCCTGTCACCACTTTACAGTCTCCAATCGTCTTCAGACTGGCCCTCCTGCACAGGATATAATCCACCTGTGTGCATCTTCCTCTGCTCTTGTATGTCACCCTATGCTTTTCTCTCTTCTTAAAATACATATTCACCACAGCCATGTCCATCCTTTTCACAAAATCCACTACCATCTGACCTTCTGCATTCCTCTCCTTAACACCATACCTGCCCATCACTTCCTCAGCTCCTCTGTTCCCTTCACCAACATGCCCATTGAAATCTGCTCCAATCACCAGTCTCTCACCCTTGGGTACACTCACCACCACTTCATCCAACTCACTCCAAAATTTTTCTTTCTCATCCATTCCACACCCAACTTGCGGAGCGTATGCACTAACAACATTCATCATTACACCGTCAATTTCCAGCTTCATAAACATTACTCTATCTGACACTCTTTTCACCTCCAAAACACTCTTGGCATACTGTTCCTTTAGGATAACCCCTACCCCATTTCTCCTCCCATTCACACCATGATAGAACAATTTGAACCCACCTCCTATACACCTGGCCTTACTCCCCTTCCATCTGGTCACACACACAATATATCAACTTCCCTTCTCTTCATCATATCAGTTAGCTCTCTCCCTATACCAGTCATATTGCCAACATTCAAAGTTCCTACCCTCACTACTACACTCCTAATCTTCCTCCTCTCTTTCTGCTTTCGGGCATGCCTTCCCCCTCTTCTTCTCCTTCAGCCAACAGTAGCCCAATTTCTGCCAGCACCCTGTTGGCTACCAGTACTGGTGGCAGTCATTGTTAATCCGGGCCTTGACCAATCCAGTATGGAAATCTGCATTGTTGTCCGTATATGTTATTTGGCAGAGGTTTTACACCGGATGCCCTTCCTGACGTAACCCTCCACATTGGGCTTGGGCTTGGGACTGGCACGAAAAAATGCACTGGCTTGTGCATCCCCAGTGGCTGGGTTGACAGCAAAATCTAAAAAAAAAATCTGAATTGTCCAGAAGTCAAAATAGAAATAGAGGAATTAAATAAAAAAATATAATGAAATTCTAACACACAAAACTTGTCTAGCCTTGGAAAATTTAAAAATAAACTCATTAGCCACCTCCCCCAGAGATCTACATAACTTATCTACAAGAATTAAAATACAATCTAAAGCAAATAACATTAGTAGTATATATCATGAAAAGAAAGGGGAAAAAAGTATCAGATATAGGAAACATCCTTGAAGCATTTCGGTTCCATTATATGGAACACTTCAAAAAAGAAGATTTAGATACCAACCAAATAAACTTAGACACAAACCTTATCAATATAGAAAAAATCCAGAAAACTTAAAACTAGACCTACAAAAACCTATATCCTACAAAGAAATTGTTGACAAGATAAAAGAAAGTAAATCTAACAAAGTTCCAGGGATAGATGGTATCTTCTTCTTCTTTCGGCTTTTCCCATTTAGGGGTTGCCACAGCAGATCATCTGTCTGCACATGATTGGCAGTGGAGTTTTACGGTGTTGAGTTGCCAGCCCGGTGCCCAGCCTTCCACAGAAGTCACACACATGCACACACTCACACCTAGGGCCAATTTAGAGTGTCCAATCCACCTACTGCATGTCTTTGTAATGTGGGAGGAAACCGGAGCACCCGGAGGAAACCCACGCGACCACAGGGAGGACATGCAGACTCTGCACAGAAGGCACCCCAGCTGAGAATCGAACCGGAGAACCTCTTGCTGTGAGGTGGCAATGCTAACCACTCAGGGATAGATGGTATAATTACGGAAATTTACAAACTCTTCCCTTCAACAGTAATCTCCCTTTTCATAAAACTTTGCTAAAAGTCCAGTCAGAAGCAAAATTACCACCCTCCTAGAAATATTCTCTCATAACACCAATTCTAAAAGATAATAAACCATCAGACCTTTGTACCTCATATAGACCTATATCATTACTGAATAATGATTACAAAATATCCATGTCAATCCTAGCTAACAGAATGAAAATCCCACTTTCAAAGACAATTAATAATGATCAAACTGGATCTTTATATAACAGGCACATACATGAACTGTGGTGGTGGTGCTGTGGTAGCGTTGGCACCTCACAGTAAGACGTTGTCCAGTACGATTCTCAGTTATAGCATCTTCTGTGTGGAGACATGCATGAATGGGCGTACCTTCATTGAAGGTTGTGCGTCAGGGCTGGCAACTCGGCACGTAAAAATCTACTGCCAATCATTAGCAGACCGGAGTTCTGCTGTGGCGACCCCTAACCGGGAAAAAGACAAAACAAATACATGATAATATTAAAAGGATACTTACTCTTATAGATTATGTGAATAAAGAAGATAGAGAAACACTTGTAATTGGATTAGACATAGAAAAAGCCTTTGATTCCCTCAACTGGGAATATCTATTTAAAACTACTAAAAAACATATATATTAATAACTTAGCCTACATAAAATTAGATCCTTTCACCTCGGAATCTATCCATATAACGAAAGGTACTAAACAAGGATGCCCCCTTTCTCCTATTTTATTTGCTTTGGCTATAGAAATACTTGCAGAAATAATACACAGTAATCAAACAATAAAAGGAATAGAAGTCTACGACCAGTACATATCTAAAATAATGCTTTTTGCTGATGTTTTCTTAACCCTATCAAACTCCAGAGAGTCATTAGGAGAGCTAGAAGAAGTAATGGAGACATTATATAAGATTTCAAGTCTACACTTTAATAGATCAAAATCAAAATTTCTATTTTTAAATAAGAAAAAAGAACTACAAGTTACAGATGAATCCATCACAGGAAAACAAGAACTTATGCTAAATTATTTAGGAATAATGTTATGCAAAAATATAAATGAAACAATGTTAATAAATTATAAAAACATTATTGAAACAATAAAAAAATATATATAGAAAACTGGAACAAAATCATATTAACTTTTGAAGACAGATTGCAATTAATAAAAATGGTCTTATTGCCAAAAATACTATATGCAGCATTAGCAATACAGTTAATTTCTGAAGGATGCAGTCTTAAAGAAATAAACTCATGTTTAATAAATTTTTTATGGTAACCCTGAAAGAATAGAGTAGCTCTAAATCATCACATTAGACCCTGGAAACAAGGAGGATTGAACTTCCCAGAAATAGAAACATATATAAAAGCATCTGTGCTTAAAACTACAATAGACTGGATAAACTCAAATTATTTTGCCAACTGGAAAGAATTAACAAAGGCTATATTAACAAATGAATTTAATCTGTTAAAAAAATTTAATAGTGGGCAAATCAAACAAACTCTGGTACATACTATGCATAAATATACAATATAATATAACAAAACCTTCTAAAACAACACTGATTAATCATTACATCAATTTCTTTAGGAAACTTATCAGTGCAAACATAGATCTAAAACTTTGGTTTGACCTTTTAACCCCATTCACCATCACTAAGAACTTTCCTCACAAAATATATAGGGAAACAATAACCTCCTGTGAACAAAATGGATTTTTATGCTGGTTTCAATGTGTAAATAAATTAAATGTTTTAGATATACATATGATAAAAACTGCTTACAATATTCCAACACATGACTGGTTAACTTTACAAAGCATTCTAATGTACACTCAAGATTTATGCAGATTAGTTAATAATTCCTCATTTAAAGATATTCCAAATCTAATAAGTTTTCTGTATGGATTTATATATAATAGTTGTGAAAAGAAAAATTCCATTTCAAATCTATATAAAGAGTTAATAACATATATAACAATTCCCAAACCATCATAGTGGCAGTGCTTAACAAAAGGTCAGTCACTGCAGTTAACAGAAGAAATTAAAACTAACATCTTACTATCAGTTAATTACGCCTCTAACACACAGTACTGGAACATATTTAACTGGAAATACTTACATAGAGCATTTTTAACACCAGATAGAATTAAAAAGATCAGTACTACTACAAAATTTTTTTGCGGGAAATGTGAAAAGTCAAACAAAGTCGATTGGATTCATCTTTTTATGAATGTAATAAAATTAAATCATATTGGAATGGAATCAATCATTTTTTACAAGCTTTATTTAATGAATCCTTTACCTTAACTAAAGCACTGATTATACTAAATGTAAATGAAGGTCCCTACCTGAATAAGACAAATATGTATTTGTTATGGACAATACTTGCTATATCTAGGAAATGCATAACCAGAAGGTGGAATTCAAATACACCCCCGACTTTGGAAGAATTCTACACTTTACTGAAGACAACTGCATTGATGGAAATAAAAATCATTGAACTACGAATCTATCCCAGGCTACTGGTAAATAATCCTTGGAAGAAAGAAGTTATATCTTTGTTGGACACTCTGCAATAATCAATATTGTATCTCTGATAACTGATCTGTTAATTGTATATTTAATAACATAAGTGTATATAATTGAAAGTCAGCTATTGTAAATAGTGTATATAGTTGTTTAAAATGATATTTAAAAATATTATGTAAATGTTATTTTAATTGAAAATAAAAAAAATTGAGCAAAAAAAGGGTATCCAATTATACTGTGTAATATTAATACTAATACAAATGACAGTAGTTCACCAAGACAGCTAGGCCTTCTGGAGTGGCCTACCCAGTATCACCAAATAAATATAAGCACTCTCAGAGGTTAAATACTTTCTACAAGGACCACCCACAACAACATTTTTAAATATATTAAATAATAAATAATAAAAGTACATGAAAATACTGGCTATTTATGTACAGTAAACCACAGAGTTTTATCACAGGAAATATTGAAGACAACATTAATGGACAGATACATACAAATAAAGAAAAACAATCTCTAAACTAAGCTTCACTATATCCCTGTCTGAATCTAGGAGAATTACTAGTCCCTAATAACTTACTTGATAGAACAAGGCACAATAAAATACATGAGCAGTCTTTCTAGTCAGGTTCCCCAAAACAGAATATTCATCCTCCGATGTTATTCCCTGTAAAATATGATATCCAAGATTGCTTGCAGAATGACATCATATGGTCACCTGACTCTAGGTTCTCACAGTAACCTCTTTTGAAGCTGTTACAGTAATTTAGCATAGACAACTGCAATACACATCTAAATGTTTATGGCATTGCCTGGGGCTTCTGCTCTTTTTACTGAACTAATGAACAAAGGCTTCTTCCAAACCCACCATCTCCAGTCCTGTTCAGCACCGTGGGGTACCATTTTAATGGTTTAACAGCTCATTTACATTTCCCTTATTTTTCTTAAAGTAAGCTAGCTGTTAAACTTTGCTGTCCCAGCGTCCTCTATTAAAACATATACATTTAATTCAGTTATAATAATACATGTACATTTATTTTTATTCCAGCAAGGTACACTGTTGATACATTTTAACACAAGCAAACCTCACAAATATATTTTTCAGCACAAGCATCTGTACAAATCAGTTTGATATGCAAATTACATATAATTATTTACAAAATTCCAGCAAGCTGTGTTGGCACAAGTCATACATTTACTGCTCTACTTCTGGCATGGCTGGCAGTACCTCCTATTGTCACAGGGGGTGTTAAACTGGAGGGGGGGTGCACCATATTTTAAAAAGGCCATGCTGAAAACTTCAGAACAAAGCTGGGAAAACACAGTATGACACTTGGAAGATTTTCTTTTTAAATTATTGTATCTAGCCACTTGTAAAGTTAATCTGCCAGATTCAATAAATTCTGTGTAGGTTCCACGCAGACCTACATGGAGTGTAATTGTGTACATGATACTGTGTATCACCCAGTCTCACTCAATGAATATTAATGATTAATTATTAAGGCATTGGGAAAGTTTTGTGGGTCACCCCAGTGTTACTGGCAGCAAAACCTGTATAGTGAATGTGGACCATTCTAAGGCAAAGGGCAAGCATGCATTTTCTAAAAGATATGAAGTACGGAACACAAATGTATATGTCATGATACATCGACTGCAATCTTCAGTGATTTCACAATAAACCATCCATTTTACAAGGAAAAAGCCAAATATATGATGCAAATATCTGGACATTCTGCCTTTTGTGTTTTAATTAATGTTTTTATTTGTTTATTTTTTTAAGTGCAAGTATTTGATGTGGTTTGTGCAAAGTGCAGCAGTGCACAAACTGGAGAAATAGATCTCTCAGGTTGTAGACAGGGCCCAGACAGCCACACCTATGAATCGGATGCACTCAATTAAGATTGTGCATTGTGCAACCATGGTAAGTGGCATTGCACTATGGTTAACAGCGAGAACCTTATAATAACTACTAAGATAGCAGCTATCCATCTCACTAATCTCATGTCAGCAGATGTTAAGTGTAGGGGTAGAGTGCAGATGGTATGGGGTTCTAGTATAGGGTGTGCAAGTTTTGTTTTACTATTGTGAGAGTGCATATTATAGCAATAAAGTGCAAGATACACAACTGTTTTTTCAATCTTCTTGTTGTAATAGCTGCAGGTGTAGGAGAACCATATATATGATAAAACTGACTAGCCCATTTACACAAGTGCCTGTACACCTAATCAGCTAGAAATCACTTCATTCGCCACCATTGTGCATTGCTATCATATAAACACAGTGTCCAGCAGTACATACTCTTGCCTACTGTGTTTGTGTGATGGTAAGCAATGCACAACATTTTTAAATGCTGCAAATTCAAAATGAGTACACTCACAGTAAGCGCAAAACATGGAATGGGCGGGAAACAGCACCATATAAACTGCAATTGCTTGAACAATAGCAGACATGTCTGGAATTGCTGGAGAAAGTGTGTGCTTTCAGGCACAGCACTGGGGTTTCCAGGAGTCTAAGATTTTTGTTGGACTTCTAGTTAGAGAGCATGAGCCTAGGTTGCTGCAGCAGGACAATTCCAGCTCAGAATATAAATCTGAAGCCTGGAATCATGTTGTCAGGACCTTAACCAGTGAGACATGTAACCCCACACAGATGAACAATGCAGACATCATATTGATGACCTCTGAAGGAAGAAGTGGGATACTCTTGAGCTTTGGATCGGGGAATGTCAGGCAGGGTTCATCCCACAGATGTGTAAGTATCATCTTCATAGAGTAACTTTAAGGGTTAAGAGCTGAATAAAGTCAGGATTGGTACTCATAATGGTGTTCTATTCTGTCTTTTTCGACAGCTCCTGAGGAAAGAGTCTTGAATGTCCGATCCCATGCCACGCATCTAGCAAGGATGCGAGAAGCATGTGGTATGTGTCCATCAAAACAGTAATGTCTAAATAGTATTTTAATAATAATAATTTTTATAGCAATTTTGTAGCATTAAAAGTTAAGGACTACTTATCTGGTATTTAAAAGAGTTGTATCAAATTGAGCATGCATATTCCAACTGTAAAATAACTAGGCATGCCGTAGTCTGTAGTACAAAACAATAGTGCTATATTCTCAACTAACAGTAGGCATGCTTCTCTAAACTGTAAGGAAAAGTATGCATGCAGTAGTCTGTAGGATAAAAGAATAGTACAGAATTTTAAAATAGTTATCAGTCATGTGTTCAAAAAACGCACTTCCCAAATATACAATATTGTTGTTTTCATCATTATTAGAATGTAACTTCATACCTCTATACCAGTGACACATATTACCTTCTGTAATCTGTAATCAGTATAATTGGAGCACACATATACATATACAATATATGCACACATTCTAAGGATTGGTGGCTACAGTCTGTACTATAGTGTGCCTCTGGTATAAACTGGTAGTCGTAAAAGTAAGGAAGAAACTTGTTAGAAGAGTTTGCAGTGTTAAAATTAATGGCAACAGAATAGAGTAAAATAATTGTATCAATGCATTGTATGTCACAAATGAAGTTACTAATGTTCTCCCTTTTTTTTCTCTCACCCCAACCCTTTATCTCTTTTTTTATGTTTATTATTTTAATGTTTTGGGGGATGATTATTTTCTTTTTTTTTATTTACTTTTTTATATTTTGTTTTTCCCACAGCACAGTGGGGTAGAACCGTCCCATGAGATCCACCTGCCCCCACTCCACCGGCTACAGCACAGGCCTGTCATCCAGTGCAGATCTACTTGAGGGGCCGAGTAATGCAGGGGCAGCAGAAGGAGTGCTACCAGGTACTGCACCAAATATGCTGGGCAGCGGTGCTGTAGCTGGTGGAGTGGGGGCAGGTGGATCATGTAAGACAGTCTTACCCCACTGTGCTGTGGGAAAAAATAGAAGGTAAACACACAAAAAAAAGAAAATAATAAACTCAAAAAAAAATTTTTAAATAATAAACAAAAAAAGGAAAAAAGTATTTGGGTGAGAGAAAAAGGGTGAACATTAGTAACTTCATATGTGACATACAAAGCATTTATACAATTATTTTACTCTATTCTGTTACCTTTATTTTTACCACTACAAACTCTTAACAAATACCTTTGTTTACCATTCAGACTACCCAGCTTCTAACAGATGCACTATATACTACAGATTGCAGTAAGCAATCCTTGATGTGTGCCTACATTTCATATATGCGTGGTCCAAATATCTAATTTACAGCAAGCCAGTGGTGACACTACTTTACAACTCTGATGTTACATTACAATATTGATGAAGCCTTAACATACTTAATATATTATATATATTTACTATATTTGGGAAGTGTGGATTTTGAAGGCATAACCTATGACAACTTTGTAATAATGAACTGTTGTTTTGCCCACCAGAGTAATGCATGCCTACTTCCCTATTACAGTTAAGAAATTAATGCTCAATTTGATACAACTGTATAAATAACAAATAAATGCTTTGTAACGTTTAATGCTAAAATAACCCCACTGTTAGGGTGCATACTTACCACATGCATCTCGCATCCGTGCCAGTCTAGCGGCATGGGTTTACACATTCAGTGCCTACTCTGTGATGTCTGCAGGAAAAAACAAAACAGAACAGAATACCATTCAGCATCCCAATCCTGATGATATCCAGCTTTTAACTTTGGCAGGTAGTCTCTGAAATTGGCACATCTGTATGGTGCCCCAGTCCTACATTCCTTGATCCAATGGTCAGCTGTATCCCTCTTCCACATCCTGAGGTCTCTGTAGTGGTTCCTAAATTGTTCACCAGTGTGGGGTATACCAGTAGCACTGGTCAGAGCACAGGCCAGACTATTCTATGCCTCTACCTTGTACTCTGAGCCATGATAGTCTGTCTGCAACAGCTTGGGCCCATGTTGATTGACTAGAAGTCCAACAAACACTTTGGACTCTTGGACACCCAAACTTTGAGCACAGACTCTCAAAAACTCTCCAGAAACACCAAGCATGCCTATCACAGATCAAGACCAATGTAGAATAATGTTTTCCTGCCAATTGCAGACATCATGCTTACTGGGAATGCGCACTTTCTAGATTTGCAGCATTTGAAAGTTTGCACATTGCTCACCATCGCACAAACACATTATGTGACAGTGCACACTGCCAGGAAATGTGTTTGTGCAATGGCCAATAGTATTAATTGAATGCATCCAGTGTGTGTGTGTGTGTGTGTGTGTGTGTGTGTGTGTGTGTGTGTGTGTGTGTGTGTGTGTGTGTGTGTGTGTGTGTGTGTGTGTGTGTGTGTGTGTGTGTGGCTGTCTGGGTAATGTCTGTTACGTGGGTGGCCCATTCATGCAGTTTGTGCACTGACGCTCTATATGCAAATGAAATGTGCATAACCAAAGCTGCTTGTGCTAAGCACAGCATCACTCAAATAGTGGCCCAAAAAAAAACAACCAAAGTATAAAACTTGGAGAATTATTTGAAATGTGGAAAATTAATCTATGATATACACAGTAAAAACTGTTAGTACACATAAGATATGACTATATAGGTCTAGATCCCAAATCTCACTGGCATGCGCTGTCATAAAATAGGAAGGAGGACTTATCCATCTTTGCCCATCAAAAACCTTTGCAGAAAATACATGATGTAATTCCTCACACAGCCAAGTTCATCTGAAATTACACTGATATCAAGGCATGACCTTATATTTATACATGCATTCTATGTAATATATTTGGATGTGGTGCACTTACTGGTCACGCAACCTGCTATGATTATTCCTTGCAAATATACAGCTGTGTCCTACCTTTCTGTGTTTCTTGGTCATTCATCAGTTATCTGACATGCAGTGTGTACACCAGTCTATATCATTTACCTTAAGTATGTGAGGATATTCACTGGAGACAATATTATATGCAGTTGCCATCAAATTAATTGAAGGTTGAATGCCACAAACAAGTATAGACTGCTATTTTGGAGGTGGGGAGCAAAGATGGGTTCCTGTCATTTAACTTCTTCTTCTTTCGGCTTTTCCCAGTTAGGGGTTGCCACAGGGGATCACCTGTCCACTCATGATTGGCAGTGGAGTTTTACAGTGTTGAGGTGCTAGCCCGACGCCCAACCTTCCACAGAAGGCACACACATACACACACTCACACCTAGGGCCAATTTAGAGTGTCCATTCCACCTACAGCATGTCTTTAGGATGTGGGAGGAAACTGGAGCACCTGGAGGAAACCCACGCGACCACAGGGAGGACATGCAGACTCCGCACAGAAGGCACCCCAGCTGAGGATTGAACCGGAGAACCTCTTGCTGTGAGGTGGCAACGCTAACCGCTGCACCACCATGGCCACCCAGGTTCCTGTCATTTAACATGCAAGGGTATAATATTGTTTCAAGGAGGGTGGACCCAGGCTGAGCTACTGTTGTGGCACAAACAAGGCTATGCTGTTCTTATTACTGCTCTTGTTTGCATCCTGCTAGTTTGATCTAATGAGGGTGGTAAAGCCAGAAACTGCTATGTGTCTCATTACTTTCAAACTTCTCTGTTACGATTTCCCTTTTCAAACGTATGTTGCTAAACTGAGGGCATGCAATGATCATCGTTACTTTGGGGAGGTATCAACGTGTGAACCTTTGAGGCCTGAGGCCTACTACTTGCTAGTGGACACATACAAGTCAAATGAGTCTCTGCTGTCACATGCAACATTAATTTCTGTACAAATGTCCCACCTTGTAGTTGCTTACAGTACCAAGTGATGAAATGCAAGGACATGCCATAATATTATTATACAATACAGTACATGTTCAGGACTTACCTTTTAAATGCAGCAGTTGGCATAGTGTTAGTTCAGGGCTGACTGTGATGCAAGCAGTACACAGTCAATACATGGGGAGGTAAAGGTTGTGACTCTGAGATGAGGCTGGCAAAGGTCACAGTGTTCCTGTATTGTGAGCCTGTCCACCCTGTAGCATTCTACAATGTCCATGTCATGTGTGTTGTGTTAAGTTAAATGTGGCCTGAAAACATTTCTCTGTTTTGGCCTAGGCCTATTGGCGGCGGCAGCAGCATTGCCTGCAGCCTGTAGCACATACAAATGGAGTTAAGGAGCAGCAGCTCTTAACATTTTGTCTGTGTTGACTTTCTGTGTCTGTACTCCACTACGTTTGAAATCCACATGGGAAAAAAAAACAGTATGTAGTCTAAATGGTTGCATTGTAACTTCATGAACAGCTCCACCATTGGTTGATTAGCATGCAATTCAGCTGCTTATGCTGTAATTAGCATTTCTGAAACACAGCCTAGACAGATGCAGTCCATTAATAATCTATTCCATTATGATAAGACAAATGCTACCTGTTCAGCAAAGCAAACTATTTTCCAAGCTATCTTTACAGAGGAGTGCTGAACATCAGCAGGCATGCTGTCATTTTTTACCTACATAATGCAGATGCTGGAATATGTTATTTAATAATTTGAGGCAAAGCCTTTTACACTATCTCTATGCATTAGTTAGAAGTGTACTGGTGGCATGGCCATGTTTGTCAAGAAATTTCAGAGGTACAACTGACTGATGATACATGAAAATAGTAAGCTGTGTGACACATATGTACAAATGTTTCAGGGACAGGTCCTTTGAATACATGCTTAGCATTTCCAGTGTGTTTTATTTGCAAAATGGTTCATCTGCCTGTTTTTTAGTGGGTGGGGGAAACAAAGAGAAGTTACTGTTATGTCACTAACTAAAATGGACTATTCTTTTTGGGGGGAGAACAGTTGAGTTACTGCTATGGCACATACAAGGATATGTTTCCCTTACCACTCTCCTTGTTTTGCATCCTGCCTGTTGTTAGTATTTATCATATGTTGCATGTGTTATGTTTTTCCAGTGGGTACATCTGACTGCCTACCTTAACTGTTTTATCTGGTAACAGTTACTTTCTAGTTATGTGATAGTTATGTGTATTATCATTCTGCTGTGTTTTAGGACTGAAATATAATTGAGGTACATAACCCCCTTCAGTGAGGCAGAAAACACCATAATAGTACACTTGCTACATCAACATTGCACTTTCCTTCTTCATAGGGGTAATCCCAATATACCAGAGAGGCTGAGGCTATGGCAGGAAATCATTGATCATATAAATGCTTTGGGTGGCCATGGGCATACTTACGAGCAGGTGTGTCACAGGGTCACTGACATGATAAAAGAAACAATGGATTCCTGGTTAGCAAATCTGGTAGCACCACAAGTAACAGGGCAATGAAGTAAGGAAATGCACCAGAACCACAAGCAGCACAAAATATCAGACTGTTTATTCCGCAAGTCAGACTTTCACAGTTAAAACTGTTTCATCAGGCATATTAAAGCAGACTGAAAACTGAAGTGAAGGTAATACATATATACCAAAAGGCTAAATAGAGGCCCGGGGAGAAAAGCTCCAAGTATGAACAGTGACAAAGTTAACAATGTATAGAAACATAAAGGATTACAGTACAGTCTAGTATTAGTCTAAAAGGAGTAATAATAATACATTTTTAAACTATAACAGTTAACAATGTATAGAAACATAAAGGATTACAGTACAGTCTAGTATTAGTCTAAAAGGAGTAATAATAATACATTTTTAAACTATAACAGATTTAGTAGAATTTCTACTAAATAATTATACAAAACACAGTAGAAGGTATGAGCAAGTCTCAGGTAGGGGAGAGAACACAAGTGTATATATATATATATATATATATATATATATATATATATATATATATAATATATATATATACATATATATATATATATATATATATATATATATATATATATATATATATATATATATTACATATCATTTAATTTGCTTTTATAGAAGCTTTAACTCACATTTTAATGTATATGCTTCATTCAGTCCTGGTGGATAAAATGCTCTAAAGTGTAGAATCCATATCCTTTCTTCTCTTTCTGTTACATTATTATTCCCCCTCCTCTAAGATATGCAGGAATACTTTCTAAAATCAAATCCTTTAAATTATGAGTATCATCTGTATTATGTCTTTATATAACAAAATAGTCTCTATTTTTCTTTTTATTTATTTTATTTAACATTTGTTTTACTAGGATTAAATCCAACTGGACATCAGGTGTTCTTTTCAGCGGAATCCTGGAAAGAAAAGCTCCAAAAAGTAATATGGTGAACAATATATAGGTTAATATTGTGGAAAATACATAGGTTAATATATGTGGTAGCTATGTTAATGTGTGAATAAAAATACAGTAAATATCAAACAAGCAACATAATACACATCACTTATCACATATCAAATGAACAGCATAATAAACATCACACATCACATACATGAATAAAAAGTAATAGTACATAGGTTAATCCAAGTGGTAAGTATGTTGACAAGCGAGCGAAAGAAAGACAGGAAAAATTCCCATGAGCAGCATAATACAGTCAGAGGATCAGTGAATTTGCAGTGATAGTACCATGGTAGACACATAAGGTGCCAGAAAGTAGGTCCATATTTACCATTAGAAAGCACAAGCATAATTCTTGATTCAGTCAGGAGATCCCTGAGTCTAATAATAGAAGCATGATATATGAACATGAGGTACCCAGAAGTAGGTAAATGCTACTAAATGTGCAAAAAAATGTACAGAGCATCTAGGTGGGAGTATCGTGTGGGCATTGGGGCTTAAGAGATTGGTCTCCCTGTGGCCTGGAAGGGTGTAGGGTGGTGTCTTTGCAATAGCAAAGGGGGTTAGTATAGAGGTGGGTTTTTAGGAGGTCCTTAAATATGGTTATATGAGTTTGTATCCTGAGGTCAGGTGGGAGAGTGTTCCATGCTTTAGCCACCTCATAGGAGAATAGGGCTTCCCCAGAGCTGTTCTTGCATGGATTTATCATGATCAAGGATTTGTTGCTTGATCGTAGTTCCCTGCTGGAGTTGTGGAAGTTTACTATGCCAGCTAGAACAGGGGTTCTCTCTGGTTGATATAGAATTTGATGAGTGATGATGAGTTGGTGGTAGCGGAGTAGGTTTGGGAATTCTAGCCAGTGCAGCTTGAGTAGGGATTGACAGTGGTGGGAGCATGATTTAGTACTGACAGTGAACCTGGCTATTTTATTGTAGCAAGTGGAGAGTTTGTTCAGGTCAGATTTATTGATTTTGGTTAGAACTGGGCAGGCTTACAGCAACGTTGATAAGAGATGACTTCTGGCAATAGTAGTCCCGAAATTGGGGGTGAGGTACTACTTGCTATGGTACAGGCATCCTAGCTTTTTATGAACTTTACAGATGGTTTGGGATATGTGTTTATTGAATTTAAGTTGTTGGTTGATAGTGACACCTAGTCATTTTGCCTTGGTTACTGGGATGATGAGGGTGTTATTGGCTGAAAGGATGGTGAACATGGGATCATAGTGTTTAGTTGGGTGGAATAGCACTAGTTGTGTCTTTTTTGGGTTTAGTATTAGTTGATGGTTGTTTAGCCAGTTCTCTATCTCAGTGAAGGATTCTTGGGCTTTACTTAATAGTAGATGGATGTTGGGTGCTGAGCAGATTAGGGTTGTATCATCTGCATACTGAACAATATCAGCTTTGGTGGTTGCTAGATGGAGGGTTTTTTGTAAATAAATTAAAGAGAAGGGGGCCTAGGATTGAGCCTTGGGGGACACTACATGTGATGGTGAGTGGGGAGATAGGGAGTTGGACCATTTGACAGATTGTGAATGGTTTCTTAGATAATTGTTAAACCATTCCAGGGAAGGGTTATCAAGGTTGAGCTCAGAGAGGCAAGTAAGGACTTTGTTATGGGAAACTGTGTTGAATGCCTTGGCTAGATCTAGAAAGGTGGCGGAAAACAGTTTACCTTGATTCCTGTGCCAGTTTATAGTATTGGAGAAGTTAATTAGGGCAGTGTTAGTGCTATGGAATCATCTGAATCCATGCTGGGTTTTAGATAGTAGGTTGTTGGTCAGTAGGTGGGTGAGGAGTTGGTGGTGGATCCATTTTTCCCATGATTTTAGATATGGGGGATAGGATCACGATGGGGCAGTAGTTGGAGAGGTCAGTAGATGGGCCACCCTTGTGGAGGGAGATGATGTAGGAGGTTTTCCACAAGGCTAGAATGGTGCACATTGAAATGGACCTATTTATAAATAGGGAGATGAGGCTTTGGATGCAATTTGGAGATATTTGGCTGGTAGATTGTCAGTGGCAAGGGTAGTTGGTTTAAGTTTAGCTAGGAGTTTTTGAATGGTTGATGTTGATACTGGTTTGAGTGAGAAGGAGAGAGTTAGTTTGTTTTTTTGGGGTTAGTGGTTTTGTAGTGGGTGACATGTTATTCACTAGTTTCAGTATTGAGGAGGTAAAATAGTTATTGAAGTTTGAAGTTATGTTTTGGTCAGGGCCTTCGATGTTTTGTGGCAGAGTAGTGGCTTTTCCAGGCTGGAGGATGTTGTTCACTGCAGCCCAGAATTTTTGTGGGTTGTTGCTGTATTTCAAATGTAAAAGAAAAAACATGTTTGTTGCACACAGCAGATACCTTTAATAAACAGATACAACTAGTAAGCGCTTTCACGGATACACTCCGCTTCATCAGACTAAGGTTAGTCTGATGAAGCGGAGTGTATCCGTGAAAGCGCTTACCAGTTGTATCTGTTTATTAAAGGTATCTGCTGTGTGCAACCGACGTGTTTTTTTCTTTTACATTTGGATCATTTTACTAGTTGGTTGATTTATCTGGTGGTGAGTTATCATTCTATTTTGTGTTGCTGTATTTCCTCTGTAAGGAAACATAGTGGTTTTGTTTGTCTGATTTGACCTGTTTTTTTGCTTTATTCCTAAGTTCAGAAAAGGTTTGCCTAGTTTCAGGTGTTTTGTGTTGTCGCTGGATTTCCCAGGCTTTGTTCCTATCCTTGAGTAGGGTATTTTGTAGATTTTTCTAACCAAGGGGCAGTGTTACTGCATACCCTAACTGTTTTGAGTGGAGCTATTTGGTTTAGAACCTCTAGAAATCTGGAATTAAAGTATTCTACTGCATTGCCCAGGGGTGGGGTTTTAGAGGGGCCCAGTTGCAGTATTTTAGGGTTTCTAAGAATTGCTCTGAGGGGAAGTTTTTCTGGGAGTGGGTTTGTAGTAGGGAGGGTGAGTTGGTATGCCTAAGTTTGTGCAGAAGAGAAAGGTTGGATTGTGGTCACTGAGGGAGTCAGGTAGTGTCCCACATAGGTGGGCAGTGTTGGGCTGGTTAGTGAGGATCCAAGATGGATTCTCTTTTGGTGGTCTTGTCAGTTCTTGTAAGTGAGTGTAAGTGTTGAGTGATGTTGTACAGGTTTATGTGGTTGGTGGCTGTTGGAGAGTTTAAGGTGTTCCAGCTGATGTTGGTGTCACCTAGGACTACAGTTTCCTGGGAGAAGGAGTGGGATGCTCAGTGGAGTATGGATTGTAGGGCAATTAGGTTATTTACTGGTGGAATATAGATACTGAGTAAGTTTAGTTGTTTGTGCTGGTTTAGTATAAGTTTAGTGAAGAGAGTCTCATCGTTGTTGATGTTTGGGGTTTCTTTTTGAAGGAGTTGGACTTTTAGATTGGTTTTAAAAAGAAGGGTGATTCCTCCTCCTCTTCTTTGTGGTCTATCTACTCTTAATATGTTGTAGCCAGGGGAGGTTATAGTGTTGTCTTTTATATGGGGTTAAAGCCATGTTTCTGTGATAACCATTATATCTGGCTTGTAAAGAGAGATAGCTGAATGTAATTCTTTTATTTTGTTTAGGATGCAACGAATATTTAGGTTCAGTATATCAGTGGGTTTGTGCTTGAAAGGAAGATTGGGGTTGGATATGCCACTGGAGCTAGGTGTTGGACCGGGGTTGGAGTGGATGTCCCCTCCCAGTAATAGTTGAGCTGCAATGCTGGTAATAGTTTTAAGGTAGAGAACTATTAGGAAATTATGTTTGAGGCTAGGATATTTTTTGTTTTGTGAGGTGTAATGGATTGTGGAAGTGAGCTGATAGAGAAGAGGGTGATTTGTGACTAGTTGCATGATTGTGAGTATGGATAGGTTATTCATGGTATGAGGAAGGATGGGGGATTTGTTACAGTGCATATTGACTAGCGGGTGGTGTTAGGTTATATGTGACAAGGGACTACATATTCGATCCTTATGTCTTTGGTTAGTTTTTCCTACATAAAAGCAGGACATTTGATGCATTTGGTCATTTATATGAAATCTTTAGTACTGCAGTTCACATAAGCTTGTACATAGAAGGTATTATTTTTAACTGGATATATAAATGTCCCCTCTGTGTGTGTATATATATATATATATATATATATATATATATATATATATATATATATATTTACAAAATAAACAGTTATTACATTTGTAGGTGCCTATCTTACCTTTACTTGGCACCATGCTTTTTATTTTATCTTTATAACATAATTTATTTTTTAAAGTTATATGTCTTTTTTAGCTAAAGGATGGGTTGGTTGCACTTATCTCCTTTAACCCAGGGACATGCCTGATGGTGTAAACATTGGCTCAAGAAGATTGTCACTGCTGAAGTGACACACCAACCCCGTGTGCAAATGGGAAAAGGGGTTGAGGATGGATGGATGGATCCAATAATATGGACCAGTATTTTTTGACGATGTCCTTAATCTTATTTGTATTTTGATCATAAGTCAAAATATACCTACAACCTGTGTCCTTCTTAGATGTTGCAGTTATCTTTTTAAAGACTTTGCAATAAATAGGAGGGTACATAGTATCCCCATCTTTCAATATTTCACTTTTGATATTTTATATGTTTCTATTATGGTATCCCCTATTTCTAAAAATCCTCATACATTTCCTCCATAGGATCGCAATAGGTTACTAAGCTAATGGCCCTGGGGCCCTTACTAGCCTAGCCAAGAGTTTATCCCCCAAAAAAGAACCTTCAGTCAGTCAGGGACAAAAGTAGAACCCTGGGACAAATTTGTGGTTTCCCATCCACTCATCAAGGTTGTGCTTGAATAGGGTCAGCAAGGTACTCTGTTTGACATGTATAGGAAGTCTACTCTAGAGACGGGGCAGCCTCTGGGAGACAAACCTGTCTCTCCAGCAGGTTTTGCTGATATCACATATTACATTTAGGCCTATCAAGCGGGTAATGAGCGAGGAGTTAGGCTTACAGCTATGGAGAATCTCTAGTAGGGCAGGGTCCGATATTGCCTTGTAGATGAATCACCTCTGAGCTGTTGTATTAAGTTATCCATCTGCGTATTTAATCTACTCGCTCTAGCCATCTGATTTCTAATAATATTTTCCAGCATGAAGTTTGGATGCATACTGTCATGGGCTAAACATGTATATTTCTTTACATCTTTTTTATAAAGTGCTGTATCTAAGTGACCTCTAAAAAACTATACATCTATATTGCATATTCCTTTTAAATTTTAGAAAGGAAGTAGTAGTATGTAAACAAGCAATAAACACATTCAGGTGACATCAAAGACCATCCCACAAATGAAAAAGATAATCTACAAATCTTTTGTAAAAGACCACATTGTTATTAAAGGTGTTTCAAGATTTGGATAGGATTACATCTAACTCCCAAAAATTCATAACAATGTGCCACCTGATGTTAGTGTCTCATCAGACAGCTATGATGATGGTGGCACAACTGAGGCATAGTCGAGGGTGCACAGGTTGAATCTGACACAGAGGTTGACATCCTGCCAACCCTTTCTTTTCCCCCAGACACAGCCAGTAGACCTACGCCTACCCCGTCCACTGAGCCCACAGATATAGTACAGGTGGAGGGTGATGATACTGAGCAGGGAAGTGTGGTTACTGTGGCTTCAGTGCATGTTGAGTCTGGCTGTAGCCAAAGTGTTGGCAAGTTGCCATATAGGAGGGTTGATAGGGATGCCCTGAAGGTACCTGCTGTCCCTCCTCTACCTGCTGCAGGTGTCTCTTCCCTTGTCACTCAATGTATGTTTAGGGCCATCATAGAGACACAGGCACATTCAAAAAGGCACTCCAACCAAATGCTCAGGGTTGTAGATGTGGCACAGTCTGACATGCATGACTGCCTCCACCTTGTCACTGATTCCCTGGATCAGACAAATGACATGTTGGAATGAAGAGTGTCTGTGATGGACTGAAGGGTGTCTGTCATGGAATGAGCATGGTCTGTGATGGGACATCTGCTGGGAGGGGAACAGCATCCTCATGGGCATAGGTCAGCCACAACATCTCCTGAGAGCCAAAGTGACCATTCCCGATCATGCTCCTGTAGTGGCAGTACTTCCTCTGGTACATCAGGAAGTGTGCTGTCCACACCCAGATGTGGCAGGCCATGGGGTCATTATCCTGGGCATTCCCGTGAATGGAGCACATCCATCAGACATCACTCACACTGAGGTAGCAGCAGTCCATCTGACCTTGGGTATGGAGGTGCCAGTGCAACTCCTGGTAGAGCCAGTTCCCATGGGCAGGGGACAACAACAATGAACTGCCACCTCGACCATACATGGCTCACACCTGTCCAACATACCAAGATGTAGAGCTAGCACTGAGCTTGGCTATGCTCATGCAGACTCTCTCATACCACTTTGACATGCAGGACCTCTACAAACACACACACACAGCTTGCTTGATTCACTTTCTCCCTCACAAACACTCACCAACCTTTTGTATCCAACTAGGCATCCTGCCCCCCCCCCCCCATCACCCTGTGTAAGTGATGATAACTGTGCCATATCCCTGTTTTTTTCTTTTGGATTCAGGGATACAAAAGCTTTGTGTCTGATGCACAGGGTGCATAGCTACATTAGTGCCTAGTATATCTGCAATTGTGTTGTTGAATTGACAATTGTACCTGTCAGTTATATCTGCCTTGCCAAATGTTACAGTAGATAGCATCATCATGACAGTACTTTCTAGTGTATTTTCTTGTAAGGGTTGTGAAGTCAGGAACTGCAATGTGTGTCATTACTTTATAACCTTTCTCCTTAATGTTTTCCAGTACATATGTATGGTGCACATCATAAGACACACCATCACATGCAGATCTCAGGATCATAAGACAGCACTGTAGTTAAACTCATCAAAAGAATAATACAATATAATGCTGTCTTTTTCAGAAACCTCCACAGACACATGCAGCAGCTGGACAGACCACACGGCTTTCTCATCAAAATAACACCGGGCCTACTAACTATGAGAAATGGTGCATGTGAGTAGATTAACAGACATGTCACTGTCATCTGTCTGGTATCGCATTACATTGTAACTGTGATTCTAAGCCTGTTTCTTTTGGTTTAAGCACTTAGGCTTTAAGCTAGTTGTCTTAAATTATGAACATTTGTAGTCTGCACTCGGGTAGGAGGAGAGGGTAGTCTCTACCCTTCAGAGCTTGGAATTGTTGTTTGAATGCTTATTGTGGCTGTTGTTCTAAGTATCTTTGTTATGATTTAAACACCTGGCTTCTAAACCAGTTATTCTACATTAGGAAGGTTTGTGGTGTAGACTCTTGTGGCAGGGAAAGATAGCCTACACCCTTCTAAGCTGGGATTTGCTGGTTGAAGGCTTATTGTGCCTGTTATTCTGAAAGTATCTTAGTTCTGCTTTAAGTACTTGTGTTCTAGAACACTTATTTCACACTAGGAAGGTTTGTTCATAGGTTTATAGGTTGGTACTAGGCTATTGGCCCTAGGGCCTATACAAGCCTAGCCAAACAATTCCCCAGATATTTCTTCCCACAATATTTACTTCCATGGATCCCTGTCTAGCAGGCCAATTGACATGACCCCTGGGGTGAATTTCTTATCTCCCATCCAGTCGTCAAGGTTCCTTTTGAAGAGGGCCAAGGAGATGCTCTGCTTGACATGTATGGGCAGTCTATTCCAGAGTATGGGGAGTATCTGGGTCAGGAACCTATCCCTCCAGCATGTTTTGTTCATTGTGATGACAAGGTTTAGATCCCTGGAGCATGTGGCTCAGAGGGATTGGGATTTCTTTAAATGGAGCATGTCCAACAGCTCAGGGTTTGACATGGCCTTGTATGTTAAGCAGAGATTGCCTCTGAGTAGACGATATGCCTCAGAGTATAGCTGGAGTTTTTTTAGATGGTCAGCATAGGACATCTGCTTTAGGCCTGTGATTCTTTTAGTGAGGTATTTCTGTGGCCTTTCCAGCTGTTGCAGATGTCTTGTAAGGTACATACCAAACGGGGCATTATACTCTATAATGGGTCTAATGAGGGATAAGTACAGTGGGACAATGACCTCCTTTTTTCTGGATAAAAAGCCCTTAATGATGAGGTGTGCCACACAGAAGGATTTCCTGACTGTTATGGCAATGTGATTATCGAAGGTGAGACCACTGTCCACCTGTGTCCCTAAGTGTCTCATCACACTTTCAGTGTTTAGTGTATTGCCATCTATGTGGTAATTCATGGGTACATGTTTTTTCCCAAAGGGGATAACTATACATTTCTTGGGATTAAGCTTGAGCCCATGGCTCTGGCACCAAGCATCTGTTTCTGTAAGGCCCTTTTGTAGAATATCCACATCATTTGGGGATTCAATAATGGCTCCCATTTTGCAGTCATCTGTGAACTTTGTTAGCCAGAGTCCCTTAATGTTGGCCTGTACTTCAGAGAAGTAGATTCCAAACAAGAGCGGTCCCAAGACTGAACCCTGAAGTACTCCACTTGTCTGGAGCTGGATTTGGAGTCACCTACTTTTACAGTCTGAGTTCTGTCAGTAAGCCAGTTGGCAACCCATCGAGGGACATAGGAATTTATGCCCAGCTCAGTAAGTTTATCTATGATTCCAGAGTGGAGGGTGGTGTCAAAGGTCTTGGCAAGGTCCAGATAGGCTGTGTGGACCACCTTACCCTTGTCCACAGCTCTGGAGACTGATTCGAAGAAGTCAATCAGGTTCAGGAGACAAGATCGGCCCTTCATGAACCCAAACTGGGTGGGGTCCAGTGTTTGAAGGTTGCCAATGTCTTTGTTTATAAGTTCCATGATAATGCATTCCATGCACTTGCAGATCAGGCTCATCAGACTGATGGGATGGTAGTTCCCAGGATCCAAGATGGATCTCCCTTTGTGGAGTGGGATAATTGTAGCTGTGCATCACTCAGTGGGCATGAAGCCTGGGGTGAGGCTATGATTAAACATAACACTTATGTGAGGTGCCAGTTCATTTTGTAGTTCATGTAGTACACAGCCTGGGATGTCATCTGGTCCCATGGATGCTGTATTCTTAGCTTTGGAGAGTGCTCTTGTAGAAGTATTCTACTGGATTGCTGCTTTATTTAAAGTGTTTGTTTTTCTGCTGTGATTGCAATTTTCTGTACTTTGGATTTCTAGGACTTCTGCATTTTATAGCATAGGCTTGATTCAGGCTTGCTGAATCTAGACTGTTTGGTATCATTGGAGTATGAAAATCAGCCCTCTTACATTAAGATGCCCCCCCTGCACCCTTGTGACAGAGCTTTGCAGTCAAGAACGCATCTGACTTGGGGATTGCTGGAATAAAGTTTCCTGTTGGCCTTTCCCTTGTTTTACTTGTATAAAATAATTTACCTTTGCTTGTACTCCAGTACTGTATTTTGGGGTGTTTGCATTCAGGTTATCAGGTTACAGTAGCTGCTCAGAACTTGCACTGCTGCCCTGCAAGCAACTCAGGTGTGCATTCTGAAACACTGACAAAGTTTTGTAACCCTAGCCCTCCATAGAATAGACATTTTGTTAGTCTTACACCAAAACATGGTCTATCTAGCCCACTCCCCACTACTTACCACAGTATATACTTTCCATAATGGATGGACAGTTTCCTACCATGTCTCCAGGTAGCCTGATGGGCATGGGCATCCTGAGGCAACAGAGTTATTGCTTCATGTATACTGACATCCAAATACTGTTAATGCAAACCAATACAACATGTGAGAGCTGTATCAATGCTAGAATTTGGAATACATTCTCTCACATAAGCCAGATATCAAGCATGTTGTCAGCACACACAATTCACCTCATGCACATAAGTCCACAACACATAAACCTATATATGTGGAGGTACTCACTAGAAACCTAACTAAAGATTGGATACCTCCCAGGTGCAAATCTGCTGCACAGTGCAGACCCAACAGAATCCACTACACATAATAATACATACACCGGTGTCTCAGCCAATAAGCGCCTCAAGTAAAACACCTCAAAACCAAATGTCTTGCTCATAAGTGACTCCATAGTGTAACACACAGATGTCCCCCTTGCCAGGATGGACAAGGGGAAGGTCACAGTCAGCTGCCTGACAGCTGCCAGGGTCTGTCAGACCATATTTGCCTTCAAGTCTGTCAGCAACAAGTACCATTATGGCTCTGTTATAGTCCATGTTGCAGTGAATGACTGGAGACATGTCTCACTGTTCTATATGAAGGCACTTGCCTCCCCCATAGTGGCCTTTTTAGGGAATGTCAGAAGTAAAGTCCCATCATAAAAGTATCCGCCACAAACAAACTAAAGGTTATTCTGCTTAATGCATGGAGTATAAATTGAACTGCACTCACTGGAAGAACTCCTTACCTTGGCAGATTTCCAGGTCTGTGCAGTCATACAAACATCGTTCAAGGGTACAGACAGTACCCTGGCCATGCAGGGGTACAATGCCTTCCACACATTCACACATCAAAGCAAGCATGAAAGAAACAAAGATGGGGGTATATACATCTTCATTAAAGACAAATACACTGCAAGCTTGGTCAAAGAGTATTACTCTGCAGTGTTACTTCAATTCCAAGTAACTGTATGTAAAGCCCCCTTCTGTATCATAGATAGCTATAGGTCCTCCACCCTGAACCACAATGACCACTCTGCCTACTTGGACCTAATTGAATCACTCACTAGACAGCCAAACACCTTGGTCATGTGTGATTTCAACTATCCTTCCATCAATTTGTAGTCATATATATGCACAAATACACTCACCCTAAGGTTCCTGGATTTTGTTAAAACACATGCTGTATAACAGCCTGCACCCCCACCAAGGGGCTTGAATTTCCTAGACACAGTATTGACCAACATAATGGTTCTCTGCACTAGCTTCTGTGTGTTGGCCCCCTGGTCAGGTCAGATCACAATTCAGTCTCATTCACATTCACAGTTGTACCAGACACCCCATGAAGAGCATAAAGGATTAAATATTTCTCTAAAACAAACTACAGGCTCCTAACCAATGCCATAAAGAGTTGCAAACCCTCTACTGTCACTTTCAACAATGGCTGCTATACAGAGGTGTACACAAATGGCCTGTACAAACAGCTATACAAATGTATAGAGTTGGCTGAACATTAAATGATCAAAACAAGTTCCTCACAGAAAACAAGCCACCTTAGTGGGCATCAAGCATACATAGGTTATACAACAAATGGAAGAAAGTAATGTCTAAGAACAAGAGGGAACTGACTAAGCAGATGAAGGACACCATCAACAGCTTGAACAGGGAAATTCTCTATCTTGAAAAATCCTCTAAAGCCATGTACAAACATAAAGTAGCATCCCTAGCTAAACAAAATCAGGAGGCATTCTTTAGCTACGTCAGAAATCTAAAACTGAAGGCCCAACTTTGTGACCGACTAGTAGTGGATGGTACCACTCATACTGACCCTGAGGACATCACCAACCCACTACCAGGCAGTTTGGGGCAAACCTTACTCCCCTGTCCCCACCAGGCATTCCTCAAAGCATATCTGTCACCAGTCCTCTACCTAGTAACTTCCTATGAGCCTAAGGTGATGTCTGGCTGAGCTCCAGGCCAGTGTCTGATCATGGCCGGAGATGCAATAATCTGATATGTATATAAAAAAATAAATAAATAAATAAAATTCACCAGAACTTCCTGGTGAATTTTATTTTATTTATTTATTTTTTTTTGGTTTGTTGTTTCTTCCTGTTTGGGGCTTTTAGTTTTATTTAACAATCTGATGTAGCTGATAACATCAGCATTGTCTGTTGAGTATATGGTGATAAGTGTCTCACTGCTGGTATAAAAGGATCTCTGCAATGTCAAGTAACATATGTCACATATACAGTTGACTGCAGTGAGAACAGAACCCCTACCTAACTACACAGACTGCAGAACACCGTACAATATGCAGGCACCATGGCAATTGTCTGACTTTTACATGTCTGCAGGTCAGCTTATAGTGGATGACACCAGCAGGCCATGTGGGAGACAAGAGGTTGGGAGGTCTGCATGAAATGAATGTGTTGGCTTCTGCAAGTATGAAAAGATTAGCAAGCCATGCCATTGGAGAGGTAACTGTAGGATAGCACATTTGGTCTGCTGAGTACAGGCACACATAAACACGCAGTTGACCATAGTGAGCCAGAACCCCTACCTATCTAACTACAATAACTGCAGAACACAGTATTATATGCAAGCGCCACAGCACATGTCTGACTTTTACATGTCTGCAGGTCAACTTATAGTGGATGACACCAGTAGGCCATGTGGGAGACAAGTGGTTGGAAGGGCTGCATGAAATTAATGTGTTGGCTTCTGCAAGTATGAAAAGGCTAGCAAGCCATGCCATTGGAGAGGTAACTGTAGGATAGCACATCTGGTCTGCTGAGTACAGGCACATATACACATGCAGTTGACTGCAGTAAGCACAGAACCCCTACCTAACTACACAGACTGCAGAACACATTACTATATGCAAGCACCATGGCACATGTCTGACTTTTACATGTCTGCAGGTCAACTTATAGTGGATGACACCAGCAGGCCATGTGTTAGACAAGAGGTTGGGAGGGCTGCATGAAGTGAATGTGTTGGCTTCTGCAAGTATGAAAAGACTAGCAAGCCATGCCATTGGAGATGTAAGTGTAGGAGACCACATCTGGTCTGCTGAGTACAGGCACACCTACACACCCAGTTGACTGCGGTGAGCACAGAACCCCTACCTATCTAAGTATACAGACTATAGAACTCAGTACATAATGCAAGCACCATGGCACAAGTCTGACTTTTATACGGCTGCAGACGAACGTATGGCAGACATCATCAGCAGGCCATGTGGGGGATAACAGGTTGTCAGGCGAGTAGCCTAACTGTACAGTGTGCCCTAGGTGGGCAGAAGCCTAGCTATATAAAAACACAAATACCTTTATTGAGCATAGTGGATATTTCAGTTTAGCAGACCAAGGTTGTCAGCACCACTGACTGGCCCTATCCATGATGGTGCACACAACATTATATATTACATATTGTAGTGTGATTGATAGAGGTGTGTAAAAAATAGTGACCCCGAGGATTTTATTGCTTGGAAGGGGTGGACAACACATCCATGTATTGTGAATATATAACATATCCTGAGAATCTGCCCTGAAAATCTGATCATATGTACAGAAGATTAGCTGTATTTGGATTGTCACCTCCAGAGAGAGAGGTGACAACAACATAATCATGTTGTATAGCCAAAAGGACGGAGTCAAGTGTGTTAGGTAGACATGTGTGTAACATGAGAGCTATGCGTGGGACAATTTATTTTTTGGGGGTTAGGTGCCCTATTGTTTCTTTTTGAAGAGAAAAGAATGTTGGGGAAGGGACACAGGTGTGTCTGAGGCAGGTAATTTGGCAAGGTGAAGAAGCAATTGCTGCCAAACAGGACATACAAGACAAGAGACAGGAATGGTGAAAAACACAAGAGGAGGGTGAACACCATGGTTGGGGTAAGTGTGTGGACCTTGCAAACCCATGGATGTAAAGCTGAGTGACAGTGATAGTCAAGTCCTCACCTACTGGACTGTCATCACTGTCACCTCACTGCGCCAATGGCTGCCCTGTCTGACATCTGCATCTCCTTGTGTTATTCAGTACAATGATGGTGAGCAGTGTCGCCATCTGGTGTAGAAGTGCAGATACAGTGTGACACACAATCCTATGCACCATCTCCAGCAGTTCTTCTCAGGTGATAAAATTGGGTCTATATCATATCGTCGAAAACCCAAATCATTGAATCAGTATTCAGTAAACACACTTTGTCGAAACCTCACTCCACTGAACAGCCATTTAATCAAAGTTTTTCACATGGAAAAACAACACTTGGCCAACCTAGCCACTGTCACAAAATTCTAAAAATTTTTAAAACCCACCCAAGTGGGGGGAGGTTGTGCCCCCAAACACCCCCCTAACTAAATATACCAACTCCAAGATCACACTACAGTGGGGAAAATGGCAAATTCCTGATGATGGCCAACTGTTGTTTTTCCCTGTGAAAAACTTCGATCAAAAGGCCGTTCTATGAAGTGATGTTTCAAAAAAGTGTGTTTGCTGAATAGTGATTTGATGATTTTGGTTTTCAATGATGTTATAAAGACCCAATAAAATCACTCACTCTGCCACTGCTCCCTGAGGGAACCACAGGCCCGCCTTCTCTGGCAGAAGTACCTAAGGGGCAAAGTAGTGCAGGGGCAGCACAAGGGGTGCTACCAAGTTGCTGCTCAGATGTGCTGGGCCTTGGGGTCTATATCACTTCATCAAATGATTGAGTGAATCGCTATTCATCGAACCCTAGTCAGCAAAAGCTCAATTAAGCCAAAGATCATTTCATTGAAACATTTCCTAAGGAAAGGATGTGGTTGGCTATCATAGGGGATTTGCCCTTTTCACCACTGTAGTGTGACCTCAGAGGTGGTATATATATTTAGGAGAGGTGTGGGGAGCCAAGCCCCCCCCCCCACTTTGCAGAGTTTAACATTTTGTTGTATTTGTTCTGGTTGGTAGCTGGCCTGCTACTTTTTTCCCTAGGAAATGCTTGGCTGGAACGGTCATTCGCTTAATTGAGCTTTCATTGATTTGAGTTCAGCAATAACCAATTTCACTCAATTAAGCTTTCAATGATGTAATATAGACCCAGGCCTTGATGTCATAGCCAGTGGAGTGGGGGGCAGGTGGATCCCATAGGCCAGGCCTATCCTGCTGTGCTGTGGGGGAAAGAAAAAAAAGAGAGAAAATTATGTTTGGGGTAAGATATTGCACAACTTGTCTTATTTGCTTGCTTAGGCTGAGAAGAGTGGTCTTCCAGGTCTGAGTTCTCACTTTTGTATTTGTAGACAGCAGCTTCTTTTATTTACTGTATAACCTAGTAATGATAGACATGTGTCTGTCCAGAACAAGATAACAGCAGCCCACAGGCTGGTGAAGTCCAGCAACAGCATTTACACACAGACACACACACACACACACACACACACACACACACACACACACACACACACACACACACACACACACACACACACACACACATACCAATCCCCCACATTTGACTGTGGTAACAATAGAACCACTACCTAAGTACACAGACTACAGAACACAGTACTTATTACATGTACCATGGCACAAGTTTGATTTTAACAGGGCTGCAGGTGAACTTATAGTAGATGACATCAATAGGCCATGTGCATATGGGAGACAAGAGGTTGGGAGGCCTGTATAGGTACATTGCTTCATAGTGTATCTGAGGCTAGTAGCCTAATAGCAGTTGGTTATTTGGAAGCCTAGATGTGTAACAACACAAGTACCCTAACAGAGTATGGCTGTTTGAGTTTTGCAGAGCAAGGCTGTGAGCACCACCAAGTGGCCACACAGCATTATGTATAACACTTTGTATTGTGGTTTATACATGTGTGAAAAAGGTAATGAAACCACAGGGTTGTAGTGCTTGTTTGGAGTGGTTTGGGGGAGAACAAATGAATGCATTGTAATTAAAATCTATTATTTTTATTATTATTGTCATAATATAGATATATATATATATATATATATATATATATATATATATATATATATATATATATATATATATAAAATATTATATTATATTTTATTATATTATATTATATTATATTATATTATATTATATTATATTATATTATACTATATTATATTATATTATATTATACTATATTATATTATATTATACTATATTATATTATATTATATTATATTATATTATATTGTGCCCTTGGTTTGCAATGTTTCTACATGTTGTTTTATGCCATACAAAGTAACTGGACAATAAACAGTAATAATAAAATATATTCATTTATACAATTCCATAACATAATGAGCATTGGATTTGCACAATGCTTAACAAAGAGTACACACATGCAAGCTAGGCCTGCTTGCATGCAGGGAAGTAGTGCACAAATGTGAGGTGCATTGCTAATGCTTGCTACTATACCACGGTCCCATCAGTACTCTAGGCCAGATTTTTGCAATAGCTAAGAGCATTAATTGAATGTATCCATTTTCTATTTTGGGGTGTCTGCTTTCTAGGAAATGTGGTTTTCTCCTGTTTCCACAATGTTGAACGTCGCACAAAAATGATAAGCTTAGCCAAATTGTTTTCCGAGATGCTGAGCATCACACAAAACTGGAATTAAAAGAAGACAAATAGGAAAGGATACTAGAACTAAGGAACACAAACACAAATATGTGCAAGCACAGTAAAACTTGATAGTATACATCACAAATTTCTACATATGTCAAGATGTGAACCCTCTTATCAATACACCTTCAGAAAACATGAGGGATGCCTTACTTCTCTTGGCCACACAAAGAGCTTTTCATCAACAAAATGGAAGGTCATTCTTCACACAACCAACTGCATCAGAAAGTATACTGCTAGCAAACCATCAGATGTGATTTGTAAATTTAATTCTCTTTACTATATTTGGACATAGAGCAGTTAGTGATCATACAACCTGTCATAATTATGCTTACAAATATTCAGCTCTATGTTACCTGTCTGTGTTTCTTGATCATTTATCAGTTGTCTGACACATGCATTTCGTAACAAATGAAGTCCAGGTTGGATGGCACAAACACACATATACTGTCCTTTTGGGGTAGCATAGCTGAGTTACTGTTAGGGTAGGAACAAAGATAGACTCCTGTTTTGGGAGGGGGGACAGGGCTTAGTTACTGTTATGACACAAACAAGACTGAAATCTAAAACTGCAGTTTGTAACATCACTTTCTAAATTCTGTCTTCAATGATTTACCAGTACTAAGGTATGTTGCAAAACTGAGGCCATGCAGGGAACATCAAAATTCTTCACACATATGAATGTGTGAATCTTTCATGCCTGAGTCTTACTAATTACTAATGGACAAATATAAGTAACATAGGTGTCTGGTGTCATATTTTAATGTACTTTCTGTACAAATCAAGTTAGGAAATACAAGGATATACCATAATATTATTAAAGAATACATGCTAGGTTCAGGACTTACCTTGCAAATACAGCAGTTGACACACCTTTAGTTCAGGGCTGACTCTGTCTGATGCAAGCAGTACACAGTCAATACATGGGGAGGTAAAGGTTGTGTGAGTTGCCTGGCATCAATTTTATTATATGTATGTGAGCAGGCTAAATGTATTAGGTCCCTAGGTGGTCACTGAATGTGCTATGTGTTGTCTCTTAGCCAAAGCAAGGGCATACTTAGCATGCCTATGTCTGCCTACAGGGACAGCAGCTGGTGGTCTGTCCTCTGAGTCTCCTCTGACTGTGGTGACCTAGGCATTGTTAGGGGGATGTGTGTCCCTTCCTCTTGCTGATCCTGCTGCAGCTGTTTCCACAGGATCAGATTGTGTAGCATAGCACATACTGTGAATATCTGTGTACATGGGCATGGACTATACGATAGGGCTGCACTGGATATATCTAGACTCTGGAACCATGACTTCAGAAGCCCAAACACATGCTCTATGATGTTTCTAGTTTGAGGGTGTGCCTCCTTATGGCATTCTTCTGTAGGTGTGTGTGCATGTCTGATGGGTGTCATTAACCATGGTTCCAGAGCATAGCCATCATCCCGCAGTAAATGGCCCTGTAGGATGCCCCCCCCCCAGCAAACATCTGGTACAGCTGTGATGTGTGAGTCATGATAACTGCCAAGGTTGCCAGCACACACATTCAAGAGAATTCCCTGGGCATTACACATGACTTGTCAGTTGATGGAGTATTATCCCTTGCAGTTAATATATATTCTAGCCTGTTCTCCAGGTGGTACTTTGATGTGCACATGAATGCAATCTATAGCACCCAGTACTTCAGGGTAGTGCACTACATGGTGAAACAGTTGCATATTGCTGGCCCTTTCTTCAGAACTACAGGGAAAAATGATGTGCTCACTGGCATGTATGTGCATAGCATCCAGAAACTGCTAGAGGTACCTGGAAAATGATGCCTGTGACACACCCATCATATCCCCAGTTGGTCTTTGAACGGTACTAGTAGCTAATATTCTAAGGGCTTGCACATACCTTAGTTTCTGGCTCTGAGGTTAAGGCGGCAGAACTCACATAGTTCTTGTAATATGTCGCTGTCCACCCTGTAGCACTCTACAATCTCCAGCTCATGTAGCACCTGGAAAGTTACCCTGGGCCTGAACACTGTTCTCCTTCTGAGCCTAAGCCTGTTGTCAGCAGCACCAGCAGCACTTGCTCCAGCCTGTTGCACATCCAGATGTAGAATAGCTTAAGCAGCCGCTAGCATTGTGTCAGTTAAAATTTCGTTGTCTCTACTCCAATGGTATTGAGGAAAAACAGAATGGAGGCTACATGGATACCTTATACATTATTGAATAGTTCCAGTGTGTTGGATTGGTTGATTAACATGCAATTTACCTGTTTATGCTATAAACAGCATCTATTAAAACACCTGTTACTTGCTCATTTGTGCCCTATGCACAACTATGCAGACCATCGCACACCTTCACAAATATCAGGTAAGCATAGGCAAGACTGATATTTCCTCAGTTCTCAGGATATCATGCAAACATGGACCATAAACAGTGAAGGAAAGGTTGCACACCCTGGAGTTGAGCCCAGGACCATCTATACTCCAGCCCTAACACATACATGTGCTGCCACAGGAATCATTACATGACAACACAGAGAAACCTGCCATTCAATCCTCTGTTTCTCATGTTTGCGCTAAGCACCACGTCGCATAATCAAGGATGAAAATTTAAAAAATAATTTTTAAATTAATGTGGACAGATCTGATACATTTTAACAAACAATAAAGAAGATGACAAAGAATTTAGAAACTGTACACTGCTTACATGCACTTTCACCCTTCACAGCCGTACATGTTCAGTTCTGCAAATGACACAACACACCACACCTGATATCACTGTTGCACTGTGCTCAACACAACAAACAAACAAGAAGTGCCACAACAAAGTGAACATCCCTACACTGTTACTTTTTTTTATTTTCAAATTTTTTTAGGGGGGAGGGGGGCCCTAATCATTAAGGTGTTGTTTGCCTTAAGCACAAGGTGCAGGGTTCAGGTCTCACAAGGGATAAAACCTATGAACCTAACCTCATTTGCATCTTCACCATGCAGCCTGAATACTACATGTTAATCCATCAGCTACATCCTGCATATGATAGCCTGCCTTCATCTGGTTATGCCATGGCTAATATTCTAGCATACACCCTGTGTAATTAGGTCAGAATATGTGTGATATTACGCTGTAATTTGCATGGCATGAAAGTCTTTGCATGCTGCTATCTGGAGTTTACTGAATCTAAATGTTTTACCTTGTAAACATTGTGTAAGCTGTGTGATATCACGTGCACTTTCTAAACAAAATAACTAATTTACTGAGCTCTTCTACAATGCCTGTGTGGGCTATTTTGTCAAAAGCTTTGGCTAGATCTAGGTAGGTGGTGTGTATTCTCTTGCCTTTGACTGTTGTTTTGGTGACTTTTTTCAAAAAAGTCCACTAGGTAAGTAAGCATGACTTACCTTTTATGAAAACCAAACTGGGATGTGCCCAGTATTTGAAGTCTTCCTGTATACTTATTCATTAATTTCATGATAGGTCTTTCCATGGCTTTACATATGAGGCTGGTTAGACTTATGGGATGGTAGTTACCTGGCCTGGTGGATGGCTCTCCCTTGTGCAGGAGAATGACAGGTGCTGCTCTCCATTCACTTGGTACAAAACTTGTCTAGAGGCTAAGGTTGAACAGTGTTGTTAAGGCTATGGATAAGTCATGCTTCATACCATTCAGAATACATCCAGGGATATTGTCAGAATCCACAAGTGCTATATTTTTGGCTTTTGAGAGAGCTTTCAGGATTTGTTCCTGTGTGAGTTCTGGGGGCATATTGGTTTCTGATACTTTTTGTGAGATAGTCGGGGGTGAGGAGGAGTGAAGTTAGAGCTGAATTTATTAGCCAGTAGGTTTTCTATATCTTCACCTTCAGTATAGGGGGTTTCATTCACAATCTGCTCAGCGCACTGCTGCAGAGATCTTTTGAAACTGTGGACATGTGGACATATTTAAAGAAGGCTTTATGGTTGCCTTTGGCCTGGGTTGTTATACTTGCCTCAGACTTGGCCTTGGTGGTTTTAGTTGGACTCTTAGGTTGCTTATTTAACTCATTTAACACCAATGTGGTGTGGAATGTTACACGTCTGGCAGCCTACAAAACATTCTGCATTCCAGAGCATTTTCTGAAAAAATAAACAACTGTAAATATTTTGTGAACAATAAAACCTACTGAAACTGTACAAATAGGTATGTTATCATTAAGAAGTATTCTTTAAAATAGTCATTGCATTCATAGTCTTTTGCTTAAATACTATAATATATTATAATGTATACAAACTCCGAATTGTACTTTTTCTAAACTTTCTCTAACAAATTGTCATATCTTACAAGCTATATAACCTAGACAGATATTGTTACATTTTTGTTCACACAAGCTTTCAAATCACATCAAGAAATTCCTCTATAAAGGCATTTTTATTAAGATATTTACAGAATTATGGAAACATGTTTTAATTGTATAATTAGCAACACAAATAGTACTGGATATCTCTCAAGATGTACAACTTATTGTGCAAATATCAAATACAGTTTTCTTTAACAATATCAAATGTTTCTCCTAGTGTAATGCAACAGTTTGCAAGTCATTTTGTTTTGGAAGCAATAAGTACATATGGAAATATTACTTATTTTCATAATCACTAACAAATGACTATCAATATTTCCAGCATAGTGTGATATAAACCATCATTTGAAGTGAATTGTCCTGTTTCACACCATCCATCTCAATATAATGTAGATCTAAGTTATGAAAATAGGAGCATCAATATGAAAATATGAATAATAAGTGACAAAAGACTGATTTCTCCAGCGCAGGAAATCCTAGACTGACAACCTTAGTGTCATTTTGTTAATGCTGTCTTGTCCTTTCTAATACTGCCTAGTATTAGCTGGCAAGTCACTTGAAGAATCTAGACCCAAAACGTTCTGGATGCCTTAAGGAGGTATGGGTGTGCACTGGAAGTATACAAAAAAGGCATTATAGGTTTGAGTGAGTTAATTTAATGATGGGATTGCATGGGTTATTTTGCCTTAGAGGTTGTTTTAAGGAGTCTATGATAGATAGGGCATGACTTAACTGCTGCCTCTGTGTATCACAGACATGGTTGTCCAACCAGAGGTGAATGTCTGATTTCCTGTCCAGGTTATGGTTGAATAGGATGAGGGAATGGCTCTGCTACACATGGATGCGAAATCTGTTCCAATGAAGGGGAATTCTCGGAAATACATACCTGTCCCTCTAACATGTCCTACTTAAATCATAAGCAAAGTTCAAATTCTTGGATCTAGTAGTTCTGATGCTGCTTGTTTTGCAGATATGCAAAAGGTCCATCAGGGTGGGATCCAAGGATGCCTTATATGCCAGGCATTAACCGCTTCTCAGCAGTCTGTAGGAAACAGAGTGTAGAGATAGGGTTTTGAAGTGATATACATACTCCACTGTGTTTACATTATGTATTCTTTTTGTGAGGAACCTGTGTGTGTGCTCCAGTTGTTCCATGTGTCTGTTAAGGTACGTACTGAAGGGAGTGTTATTCTCAATGATGGGTCTGATGATGGTCAAGTACAGTGGCATGATGACTTCCCTGGACCTAGATGACATGCCCTTAATTATAAGTTGAGTGACATAGAATGACTTTCTTACTGCCTTTGACACGTGTTGGCTGAATATCAGGTTGCTATCTATATGAGTCTCTAAATACCTGACTATTGTGTCTACTTTTAGGGATGTTTTATTGAAGTGGTAGTTTCCCTGGGTAGGTAACTTCCAAAAAGGTACTATTATGCATTTCTTGGCACTGAGTTTTAAGTAGGGGCTTTGGTACCAGTCATTTGGCAGGTTTAGACATTCCTGTAAAATGTTAGTATCTCAAGATGTGGGGGAGGGGTCTATGACTGCTCTTGGCTTGCAATTATCCACAGACATGGTAAGCCAAAGGTCCTTGGCATTGGCCTTGACTTCTGAGAAATAGATGTCAAAGATGAGCGGACCCAGTGCAGTGCCCTGGGGAACTCCAGTGGTGACTGGTCTGTTTGTGGAGGTGGTCTCTCTGATCCTAACCTCCTAGGTTTTATCTGTGAGCCAGATGGCTATCCAGCTGGTTACATAGAAGCTTATGCCTAAGTCCATGAATGTCTTTACAGAGCTTTAGCTAGCTCAAGGCAAGCATATGCACCATTATGTATATTATGCATATATTCATGCATGTATAGTTAAATATACTGAGGCCTAGAAATGACATGCACGGTGATACAATCTAAGCAAACAACTGATGGAGGCTAGCAAAACTTTCATAGTATATGTGCTACTTATGAAGTATTCTGACAAATTTACAGCTCTTACAGCAGACACAGAAGAAGAAGAGAGAATGCAGACTAATATTTACTTGAATCACATCTGATATGCTGAGCTATAACAGGTATAATATCTCCCCCACTCAAAACATTGAGGTTCAGAGGAATGCATGTAGTGTAAGTTATCTGATTTGGTCAACTGCAACAAGCAGTGCAGATTTTTGTACTGTGGTAATCAAACACCTTGCACAGATAGATAACGTTTAATGTTTTCTCAACATGAAAATAGCTGAACTACAAAATTTAAGCTACGCATATAGGTTAAGGATTTTGCTGCACTCAGTGTCATATAGGACCCCTGTGGAATGATCTTCTTCTGGTAGGGTTTGCCACCTTTGGAAGAGGAAAAAAACTGGTAAAAGCCACACCTCCTGCTACAGTGCTTATCATGCCTTGCTCCACCCCTTCCTCCACATTGCTTTACATCTTGCCTTGCCTGCCCCATCCCAACCCCAACTCATTTTGCTATGTAAATGGTCTCATCATTGAAACCTGTTATGACCTCAGACATGACTGTATCATTTTGGAGCAATACTTGTACAATAACTGCTGTCTCTAGGCAGTGATTTTTTGAACTCTGGCATTCTGTTTGCTGTGGCAAAAATAATACAGTGCTTTGTAGTCAGCCCCAGATTACACACCTACATTACCTCTCTATACCTAAAACTCACTGTATATGCCAGTTTGTGTTGTACTATTTAATGATTATATTTTACTAATTGTAAATGTTCTCTAATATAGCTGCCTTTCAGTTATTGTATGCCCATACTGTAACGTTAAGCTTTACTTATTTCTGTATTCTATAAAACTGTCTGTTTTGTGTAAATGGAGATTTTCTTCCTAGGCCTTTGCTAAAAAGAGGCTACCATACCCCAGATGAACTGCCCTGGCTAAAAAAAAAATAACAAAAATTAAAAACGTAAATAAATTATTGGCTCAACCTTCAGTTTTCCTGTCAGTCAAAAAACAAAACAAAACAAAAAAAAAATAAAACGTAATCATTTAAAATGCTATGCCCTGAACTTAACAGGCCATGGGGTTGACATGTTGGACAACTTGCGAAAATGAAATATAAATAAAAGGAAAAGGGGCTTGTTTGTAGTTCATTGTCTATATAGATCAAAGACAAACAACTCTGGTTTAAACAATGCACAGCCCTTGCCTACTTTTAAAAACTCAGTAGATGACTTTATTTGCAATAAAAATTTCAGACATGAGCATGACAGGAGCTCATTTCAGTCAAGCTTTTAGAAGTTCAATAGTTAACATGTTTGATATTTAAACCCTATTCACCTCCTGTAGATAACTGTATCCCAAAACATATGAAATGTTGTACTTTGGGGGTACAAGAACTGTATAAATGATAGGGTATTTCTAGATTATTTGGCTTGATGGTCCAGGCCTTGCTGAAATCTTTGGAAATTATTCAGAAAGGCTGCCTTGGTTTAGTTATATTGCATAGCAAAGCCTTGTGTGATTCATTAAGTCCTGCATACAATGAGGCAAAACCTTACTGCGCTATTTACAGTAGAGGAATACATGGGACTAGAAGCACTTACCAGCAAATTATGTAATGTTTGTAGATGTAGCAATCCCCTTTCTCTGGTGATATGCTGCACAGCATACAACGTTAAGAAACATATCGATATCATTGCAAAATATGTATCTTTTGCAAGATAAGAAAACTATACTAATAACTTAGTCCGCTGTGGTGTAAGCAAACCTGCTACCATTTTCATACATGCCCCGCCCTTACACAGTGATGCTGGCATGCTTCTGCTAATGGGAGCTCACAATGTCCCAGACCCTTTCATTACCAAATTGTTAAAATGAGCTTTGCTCCCCTGTCACAGTCAAGCATGATGACAGAGCACAGGGGAGGAGTGGAACAAGAATTAGACTCTGGCACCATCAAAACCACTGGCCCATTTTCACTAACCTTCTACTATCTGGTTGACACTGCCAGCCTACAGGTCCAGTATGTCAGAAAGATAATTTATATAGGAGACTGCACCAAGATTTGGCAAAGTATCTGCTCAACCCTGCCAGAAAATAATTAAATACAGAAAGTATCTGGTGGACCCTGTCAGGAAAAAAATTCCAGAAATTATCTGGTCGGCCCTGCCAGAAATACAAAACTGAGAACTTACCTTAAAGTTTAAATACTAATCCATTCGAACTGCTGATTTTTTCTTCTTTGGTTACTCATCCCTCGTCTCTCCATTCTCTTTCTCTCTCCTTTGATAGTAAAGCGTGAGAAGAGAACACGAGAGTAACAGTACTAATCAGCAGCCATGTCACACTCCTAGTTAGATTATGCGACAGGCTGCTGACTTCACAGTCTAGTCAGCATCCTATTTCCTGGGATTAAAACTGCAATGACTTCTGGGCATTTTCATTGATGCCTGCAGTCTTACCAATTTTGGATTGTTTTTAAAACAGTCCACAGACAAAAAAGATTTTTTTACGCATACAAATTCGATGAACACACGCCCGCTGGCCCATTTTGGCACCAGCCCTTCAGGCATTTGCCAGAACTGGAAGATGCCCAGTCTGCCCCTGGCACAGCATACCATGGTATGCTAAAAATTTAGTATGGTATGCAATGAGTACCTTACTACCTTGCATTTCCCTACTGTGATGTGCTGTGTTATCAGGCAACACAGTGAGTATCAAAGGTTTTCACAGTTAACTACTGTCCACATTCATTTTATACTACACTAATGCTCCAAAGATATTGACATGTGGCACATCGTTTTGCAATTGTTTTATGCTGTGGAAGCCTGATGTGTTCATTTACAGTTTCTGTTGCTCTTATGTTCATAGTTACCAGCAGAGGTAACATTGCCAGCCTTCTTTCTATTGCAGGTCATACAGCTCCATTCAAATACAGGTCAGATTTGTACAATGCACATGCACGTGTGTTTTGGAAGTGGGTTATATAACACAGAGTTGTTACATTCTTGATCACATATATGCAATAACCTGTCTATGAAACAAAGCTTAGGGCATACATACATCTGGAGCAATATGCATGTATGCCATATGATCTTGGAAGATGCTGACAGATTGCCCTTTTTTATTCACACAGGCCAAGCCTAGAAATAGTCTTCGACTCTAGTTAACAAAGACTAGATAGATACATAGATAGATAGATAGATAGATAGATAGATAGATAGATAGATAGATAGATAGATAGATAGATAGATAAGGAATAACTGCTGAGTATCCCAGAGATATTTCACATACAAGCAAAAGACACATTTTCAATGTACCTTGCAAACACATCTTCTTATAGGCTTGTGGGTAAGTACTAGGCTAGCTGTCATTGTGGGCCATTTTAAGCCTATCCAATTTCCTTTTTTTGTGCTAAAAATAACCTAGTTCATTTGATTGTAAATTGGCCTCACCCATCCCATAGTTGTTGACTATATATTACCCCTAATGGGAATAACTGGGATCATACCATTGATAATTTGAGGGGACTCAAGCATGGGAAAAAGGATTTAGAAGATGACTCTGTCCATTAATAATACAAGGGGGCAGTCCTGGGGTAAATTTTCTGTTACACATCCACATATCTAAGTTGCATTTGAATATGGACAGGGCTGAATTTTGTTTTATGTGGATGGGGAGTCTGTTCCAGAGCAGCTATATCCTCTCTAAGATATAACTGTCCTGCCAAACTATTCTGTTGATGTTACAGAAGAGATTTAGATCCTTAGACTACATATTTCTGATGTCATTTGACTTTTTGATGTGCAGTAAATCACAGGCACAGGTCACCTCTTAGCAGTCTGTTAGATGCTGGGTATAATGACAGAACTTTGAGTCGGTCCATGTAGGACATGTTGTTTAGGCCTTGTATCCTTTTAGTAAAGTATCTCTGTGGATGTTTTGGTTGTTGCATATGTCTGGATAGATATATGACAAAGGGGCATTATAATCAATGACTGACCTAATGAGGGCTGATTTAAGGGGACAATGACATTCTTAAATCAGAACACAATCCTTTTGTTTATAATCTGTGCAATATAGAACTTTCTTAGAATAATGGGCAAATTGTCAAACGTTAGGCCACTGTCCATATAAGGTCCTAAATCCTGAACAACTGGGTGAACTCTTAGAGGAGTACTGTCAATGTGGTAGTTCCCAGGAGTAGGTGACTTCTCAAAGGATACAGTAATGCAATTTTTGGCATTTAGTTTTAGTCCATGATTTTGACACTAGTTATTTATTTGGGACAAACCGTCCTGCAGGACAGCTAAGTCATTTGGAGATTCAATATCTGCTCCTAGCTTGCTGTCATCTGCAAACATAGGCAGCCAGAGCCCTTTGATATTGGCTTTTACTTCAGAAAAGTAGATGCCCAACAGCAGGGGTCCTAGTATGACCTCCTTGATCTAGATGAGAATCCTTTCATGATAAGGTGGGCAATGTAGAAGGTCTTCCTAACTACTTTAGCTACATGGGTGTTAATGACAGACTACTATCAACCTGGGTCCCCAGGTCCCACCATAACCCCTCTGTGTTTGTTTGTACTGTAGATGCCAACAAGTGGGCCCCAGGACTGGAGCCCTGTGGTACACCACTTGTGACAGGCTCCCATCTTGTGATGTATGGGTTAACATTTAAGCTGATGAGTTTTTGAAGGCAGTACAGAACATTAAGGGACTCTACTGGTTACTGGTCTCTTTTTGGAGGTAACTTCCTTTGTTTTGATTATCGGCATCCTATCTATGGGCTACTTAGGAATCTAGCGGGTGACATAATGGTTTATTCCCAGTTTATTTAGCTTTTCTACTATGCCTGCATGAGGAATTGTGTGAAAAGCTTTGGCCGGGTCGAGATATGCACTGTGTACTGTTTTGCCTTCATCCATTGCTTTGGTGACTTTTCAAAAAAAATAAATAATCTACCAGCCTGAGCAAGCATGACCTGTCCTTGATGAATCCAAACTGAGACGGGTTCAGTGTTTGGAAGTTCCCTGTATCCTGATTGATATAGATCCATGATAAGTGTTTCCATGGATTTGCATATGAGGCTGGTCAGATTTATGGTTCTGTAATTGCCTAAATCTGTGGAAGGTCCTCCTTTATGCAAGGCAATGATAGCTGTTCTCCATTCTCTTGGTACAAAACCTGTATGGAGGCAGAGATTAAACAGTGTTGTTAGGGGTGTTGGCTAAATCATGCTACATGCTATTTAAGATGCAAGACCCATTAATGCAATATTTTTTGCTTTTGATAGCACTTTTAGGACTTGGTTTTGTATGATAGCCATAGATGAGTCATTTTGTGGTATATGTTGAGGCACAAACAGAGGGGTAAAATTTTAGCTAAATTTATCTTGCAGTAGATTAATTATGTCTTTAGTCCCAGTGTGGGTAACCTCATTCACAATCAGCTCAGCACATTGCTGGATTGTACTTTTGAGATTACTAACATAACTAAAAAATGCCTTGTGATTGTCTTTGGCTTGGGTAGCTATTTTAGCCTCAAACTTGGCTTTGGTGGATTTTATCATGCTTCTGAATTGTTTGTCTGTTTCAGTGACATGGGTTTATTTCTTCTTCTGCATGCCTTTGCTACTATTTATCTCCCATTATGATAATCCTGACAAGGACTTGTACAGACCTATGTAGCTGCAGACAAAACCGTATCACTATATTTACATTCTGCAAGAGTGACTTGACCACTGGATGTCATAATGATACAGTTTTGCTGACAGCTGCAGATATCTGTACAAGTCTTTGTAAGGAGTATTGTACTGTTCAACAGCTTTGTATTCCATTAAAGACTTTGACCCATATCTCTGAATCACAATCCTGGACAGCAGCATACTAAACACTGAGCACATGGTGTTTGCATAAATCTGGGCATTTAGCATTTGAATTCGAAAACCGTCACAAAACACTGATGTTTTGCATGTTGGAGCCATATTATATGGATATATTTAGGATTTCTGCACACTGAATGATTTGCAAGACTTATAATAACTATACTTTATAAGTTTAATAGTTCAGGCATTAAAATATTAAGTTCAAGAAATATGAAATGTCATCAAGCAAAAAATTACACTGACTGTGTAAGTTGTGGGTTTGTGTTTGAGTGAGACAATTCATAAATGAAAACAATGATAGTACACTGTTTTCCAGAAAACTCTTACTACTGACCAACAAAAATTCATATTTTTATATGCATTTCAGCCTTTTGTCTTGGTATTTCTGCCTGGGGTTTCTTGACGTTTTCTTGGGATGTTTATCTTTTCATCTAAGAAGCTAATCTGACATGATGCTGGGTTGCACAGAATTACATCTCAGTGATCCTATTAAACTAGTCCTGAGTACAGTTATACATTGTTCCTACATCGTTGCCTTTTTGAATTGCAGAGAACAGCATAGTTATTCAACTCATAATGCAAAGCACCACAGACCTAGTCACACCTATAGGTACTCTCCTCAGATTGTACCCACTCTACTATCCCTAACCTGTCTTGCACAGATTCTGATAACCATGGACGGACAATTTCCTATGGTTTCTCCTGCTAGTCTGGTTGATATGGGCATCCTGAGAGTGTAGCAACTACCTTATGTACACAGACAACCTTCTACTACTACCACCTAGGAACACAATATGTGAGAGATTCAATCACATTAAGAACCTAGAATCCTTGCTGTCTCAGTCACAAACCCATACATCTGGCACTGAGAAGGTTGTCTGCACAAACACTAAGAACACCACACCTCTATCACCACCCACATCTGTATAACACACTCCTACATATGCGGGGATTCTCAGCAAAAACATACCTAAACAAAAGAGACCTCTGAAGCAAAAACACACATGCACATCACAACCCACAGCACCAAGCATCACACACAGTGCACATGTCTGTGTCTCACAGCCTCTAAGGCCCAACCACAAACCCAACATACTAGTCATAGGAGACTCTATCGTGAGACACACAGATGTGCCCTTCACCAGGCTAGACGAGGAGGAAGTCACAGTCAGTTGCCTGTTAGGTGGTAGAATCTGCCATATCACCCACGTCTTTTACAACAGGTACTGTTATGACTTTGTCATAGTCCATGGACTATATGAAGAGACACATGATTGAACTCAATGAATGTGTGTCCCAGGCAGGTATGTCCCTAGCCTTAAGCAGCATCCTACCATCACCCAGAATGACACCTCAATACAAACAGGAAATGATTGACTTTAACAATCGGATTAGTTTCTGGTGTCATTCTAAGGAGATGCAGTACCTCACAGCCTTGGGGGACATGACTGACAGACCATGATGCTTTGCCAGAGATGGCCTTCATTTTTTTCTCCTGAGCTTTAGGCTTCTGGCAAAGGCTCTTGCCTCCCCCATAGTGCCTTTTTTAGGCAAAGTCATGAGCACAAAATTACCAACATAAAAAATGTTTATGAACGAAATGTAAAGGTCATGCTGCTAAACGCTAGGAGTCTTAGCATGAAACTGTGCTCATTGCAAGCATTCCTCACCCTGGAGGATGCTGACATTTGTGCAGTCACTGAAGCCTGGTTCAAAGCTGTGGAGAGCACCCCAACCTTAGCAGGTTACTCATCCTACCATACTTTCAGACCCCAGATGGAGGGCTACAAAGCCAAAGGAGATGCAGTTTCAATATTTATCAAAGACATACACACCTCCAGGCTGGTTGAATGGTATGACACACAGGAGACACTCCAAGTGCAGTTAACTGTTGACAAAACACCTATTCAAATAATAGCTAGCTACAGACCCCCAACCATGACTCAGGATGCTCACTCTGCCTTTCTGGACTTACTTGAGTCCATCAAGATTCAACCCTCTACCCTGATAGTGGGTGACCTTAACTATCCAACCATAGAGTGGTACACCTATTCTAGCCCCAACATGAACACCCAGAGATTCCTTGACTTTGTCAATGCCAGTGTATTGGATCAGCTGGTTGGCACAAGGGGTAGAGGTGAAAATATCCTGGACTAGGTTCTAATCAATATGAGTAGCCACTGTAGCACTCCTACAGTGTCATCCGCCTTGGTATGATCCGACAATAAAGTGATCACTTTTGAAGTCAGAATCTCCCCTGACCCCCCACCCCTTGTCAGGATCAAACGAAAAAACCTTTCCAAAGCTGACTACAATCTCCTCAGAGCAGGTATAAGCAGCTTCACAGCCAACTTCCTTTCAGTTGGAACCAGCACTAATGTCCAAGCCTACACCAAAAAAAACTATATGAGTACCTACATAGCCCTGTGGACTCAGCAATACCTGACCGGACCAAATCATCTTCCTCAAGGAAGAGTAAATCCATATGGTGGACAGCAGCAACAAACAAACTCTATAATAGAAGGAAAAAAATTGCTGCCCAGGGCCAAGAAGGGGCAGGTGCTAAGTTGGAAGCAATCTCTCCTTTGTCTGGAAAAGCAAATAAGGTCACTGGTGAAATCCTCTAAAGTTAACTTCGAGTCCAAATTGGCCACATCCACCAAGGACTATCACAAGCCTTATTCACATATGTCCACAATCTCAAAGGTAACACCCAAATCTGCTCTGAATTGGTGATCAATAACACCACATACACAAATGCCATAGATATAGCCAACTTGCTGGCAGACAGGTTCAGTGAAAACTTCACTCCTCTGTCCCCCCATCAGTAAACCAGGACATACCTACCACCTGCCCCCCCCCCCTCATCACCAGGGAGCAGGTCCTTAATGCCCTCTCACAGGTAAAAAATACAGTCTCCATGGGATAGGTTCATAGGTTCATAGGTTGATACTAGGCTATCTGCCCTAGGGCATTTATAAGCCTAGCCAGAGTGTGTTTGGCTTTTGCCACCCTTTTAGATTAGTTGACTGTGCCTCTGTATAGTAGGTCACAGAAGGTAGCCCATTTTAAGGTTAGTGTACTGTACCTCTGTCAAGCAGAGACACAGAAGAGATCCCAGGGGTAAACTTACGATCTCCCATCCACTCGTCAAGATTTTTCTTGAAGAGAGTCAGTGAGGGGCTCTGCCTAACATGGATTGGGATTTTGTTCCAGAGTGAGGGGAGCCTCTGGGATATGAATCTGTCCCTCCAGCATGTCCTATTTATTTCTGTGCTGAGGTTCAAGTCCCTGGAGCGTGTAGCTCTAAGGGATTTGAATTTCCTGAGGTGAAGCATGTCCATTAATTCTGGGTTGGACATGGCTTTATACGTCAGACACAGATCGCCTCTGAGTAGGCGGTATGCAACTGAGTAGAGCTGGAGTTTCTTTAGCGGAACTGCATAGGGCATCTGTTTGAGCCCCTTGATCCTCTTGGTGAGGTACGTTTGGGGTCTTTCCAGTTACTGCAGGTGTCGGATAAGGTACATCCCAAATGGGGCATTGTATTCAATTATGGGCCAGATAAGTGATGAGTAGAGGGGCACAATGACCCATGGTGGTCTATATAGAAGGTCTTTCTAACCACTTTGGCAATGTGATTGTCAAAGGAGAGATTACTTTCTACCTGGGTCCCCAAGTCCCTAATTACTTCTTCCGTACTTAATGGATTACCACCTATGTGGTAATTTGTGGGCACTTTGTTTTTCCCAAAGGGGATGACTATGCACTTTCTGGCATTTAGCTTTAGGCCATGGCTCTGGCACCAGTTATCCGTCTCTGTGAGACCCTTTTGGAAGATGCTTGTGTCAGCCAGAGAGTCAATTACAGCATGCAGTTTGCAGTCATCTGCGAACTTGGTCAGCCATAGTCCACCCGTGTTAGCCTGTACCTCGGAGAAATATATACCGAACAAGAGAGGTCCCAGGACTGAGCCTTGTGGGACACCACTTGTAACTGGTTTAGAGTCTGACATGGCACCTGCTATTCGGACCATGTGGGTTCTATCCCTGAGACAGTTTGCAACCCATCTTGTGACATAGGGGTTGATATTTAAGCTTGTGAGCTTATTTATGATGCCCGAGTTGGGTATTGTGTCGAAGGCTTTTGCAAGGTCCAGGTAGGCTGTGTGGACTACCTTCACTTTGGTAACTGTTTCAAAGAAGTTGACCAGGTTAAAGAGCAAGATCTGCCCTTAACAAAGCCGAATTGGGTAGTATCCAGTGTCTGGAAGCTCCCAATGTCTTTGTTTATGATTTCCATGATGATACGCTCCATAGCTTTGCAGACCAGGCTAGTCAGGCTTATAGAGCGATAGTTTCCAGGGTCTGCTGTGGCACCACCTTTGTGGAGTGGGGCCACTGTTGCTGTACGCCATTCGTTGGGTATACATCCTGTAGTAAGGCTGAGACTGAACAGTGACTTTATATGAGGGTTTAGTTCTTCTTGGAACTCATGTAAGACACAGCCCGGGACACCGTCTGGTCCCATTGATGCTGTGTTTTTTGCTTTGGAGAGGGCAGCGCTCACCTGTGCATCTGTGATCTCAGGAAGACTACACTCTGTTGTGATAGACATTTGCTCTTTTGGGGGGGGGGGGGAGAAGTTTGCACTGAACCTTTCTGCCAGGATGTTGGCAATGTCTGTGGGTTCAGTGTATTTTTTGTCATTTTGCACTAACTCAGAGCATATCTGGGAGTTGCCTCCCAGGTTTCTGACATAACTAAAGAAGGCCTTGTGATTATCATTAGTGTCTTGTGCAATTTTTCTTTTGAAGCTGGCCTTAGATGATTTTATGAGGGATCGTAGTTTCTTGCTAGTACTGATCAGAGACGCCTTCCCTTTTTGGGATTTTGCTCTATCATGTAGTAGCTTTCTCCTTCTGTTGTATAGCTTATTTATGACCAGGGTCCACCAGACAGGTCTCCTGCCTTTGGAGGAGTGAGTCTTGGTTTTATTTGGGATAGCATGCTCCATGCATTCCTGTAGGTGTCCATAGAATGCTTTTGTAAAGGGATCTGCATTATGGGCCGTATTTTCTACTGGCCCGGGGGCTTTGAAGGATTCCACCTCGGTTTTGAGAAGTGTGAAGTTTGCTTCTGAGAAGTTCTTCACCGTGGTTTCCTTGGCTAGGGGTGGGGATGGAATATGGATGTCCAGTGAGATTAGTTTATGGTCTGATCTTACCAATGAGGGGTATAGCTCTGGTGTGGAACATAGAGACTCCATGTTGGTGATGACCAGATCCAATATGTTTTCCCCTCTTGTGGGAGTGGTGCCCAGTTGTTCCATAGCATTTGAGCTTATAAATTCTAGGAACCTTTGGGTGAGGGTGTTTGGGCTTGAGTAGCAATCAATGTTTGGGTAGTTGAAGTCACCCAATATAATGGTGTTTGGAGAGACCTTCATATTCTCCAGTGTTCTCAGGAAAGCCAAGTGAGGTTCCTGCATTTGGGAGGGTGGTCTGTAGCAGGCTACAAACAGAAAGGCAGTTTTGCCCACTGCTAGTTGCACATGGATGGTCTCCGATGCTTTGTGCAGTGCCACTAACCTGGAGGTGTGTGTATCTTTGATAAATATGAATACTCCCCCACCTTTTGTGGTTCGGTCCGAGTTTTGCAGCCAGAAAGCATGGTATGAAGTATAACCTGTTAGTGCTGGGGTGCTCTCAGGAGCCTTGAATCAGGTTTCTGTTACTGCACAGATATCAATATTCTCCATACTGAGGTGAGTCTCGAGTGCGTGCATCTTGAGGTTTAGACTTCTGGCGTTGAGCAACATTACCCTTAGTTTCTTTTTCTTTGTGTTGTCTATGGAGGTGGGTTTGTCTTTTGAGCCTTACCTAAAAAAGGCACTATGGGGGAGGCAAGAGTCTTTGCCAGTATTCAAAAATCCAGGGGTGACAGGTGCAAGCCGTCCCTAGTGAAGCTATGTGGCTTGTCGAGCATGTCATCCCAGGCTGACAGACACTAGATCCCCTTTGAATGACACCAATACTGTAGCCAATTGTTAAAATTGATCCTTTTGTCTTTATACTGTGGCATCATTCTTGCTGAGGGTAAGATGCTACTCAGAGTCAGGGTCATACCGGCCTGGGCTACATGATCAGAGAGCTCCTCTATGTCTCTTTTCATGTAGTTCAGGGAGGTACGTCTCAGGTCATTCACACCAGCATGGACAATGATGGAGTCATATTTGTGCTTGCTTTGGAGTGATCTGAGTGCTTGTGCTACATGGCGGATCCTGGCACCTGACAGGCAGCTTACAGTGACCTTCTCCTTGTTCAGCCTGGTGAGTGGGAAGTCAGTGTGTCTGACAATAGAGTCACCTATTACAAGTGTATTAGGTGTGTTGTTTAGCCTTAAGGGCTGTGACTGTGTGGCACACTGACTTTGTGAGCTATGTGCTATGTGGGTATTGTTTCGTGATAGGGGTTGCTTGGATGTCTGCTTTGGAGGTCTCTGCTGCTTAGACAGATTTTTATTTAGAGCCTCCGAGTATGTTTTTGTGTGTTTATGTGTTTGGTTTGCTGATGCGATAGGTCTATGTAAGACTGGATTTGTGGTGTGTGTGGTTACCTTCTCCTCCTGACAGGCTGTGCCAGTACTGGGTTGAGAGAGCTTAGCCTCCATTTTGGCTATATAGTTGCATCTCTCACATATATTTGAGCTTGTTTGGAGGAGGAGAGGGTAGTCTGCATACATAAGGCAGTTGTAACATTGCCTCAAGATTCCCAGATTCACCAGCTGGACTGGAGAGTAAACCCGAAACTGACCTTTGGACATGCCTGAATAATATAGGGAACTACTTATTGACTGATAAGAAAGAACCAATAGGGAGCAAGTGCTTAAAAGGAGTATAAGAGGATGTAGTGCTTAAGTTTATTAGTGTTTACCTATGAGATTACTTATACGAGCAAATGCAGGGCTTTAGAATGAAAATAGAGTGCTTATTTTGAGATTTAGAGCAGTTTACTTGGATCCGATAACATCCCTGGCTGTATCCTACATGAACTCAGGCATAAGCTCTCAGCTCCATTAGACACCCTATTCAACCAAAGCGTGAGGACCGGCTTCATCCCAGCTGAATGGAGGACAGCCACTGTCATCCCTCTACACAAAGGTGGAGCGTCCACTGACCCAGGCAATTATAGCCCCATCAGCCTAACTAGCCTGATCTGCAAGGCCATGGAATGCATTATCATGGACCTTATAAACAAGGACATTGGCAACTTCCAAATGCTTGACCCCACACAGTTTGATTTTGTCAAAGGGAGATCATACCTGTTAAACTTGGTTGACGTCTTCAAAACAGTCACCAAAGCCATGGAAAAGAGGAAGACAGTGCACACCACCTATCTTGACCTAGCCAAAGCCTTTGACACTATTCCCCACTTGGGCATAATAGATAAACTTTCTCAGCTAGGCATCAACCCATATGTCACCAAATGGGTAGCTAACTGGCTCACTGATAGAACTTAGTCAGTCAAAGTAGGGGAAGCCACCTCTAGTAGTAGACCCGTAATGAGTGGTGTACCCCAAGGATCGGTCTTGGGGTCTCAACTGTTTGGGATATACTTTTCTGAGGTGCAAGCCAAAACCAGTGGTCTGTGGCTGACCAGGTTTGCAGATGACTGCAAGCTGGGCACTGTCTTAAATTCCACTAGTGATGTGAACATCCTCCAAGAGAACCTTACCCAAACTAATGACTGGTGCCAGAAGCATGGCCTCAAACTGAATGTCAAGAAATGCATCATTATTCCCTTTGGGGAAAATGTCATCCCCAATAATTTTCACATTAATAACAACATTAACAACAACATTAATAACAACATACTAAGCATGCAATCAGTCATGAGGGACTTAGGCACCCAGGTTGATAGCAACCTGACTTTTGACCACCACGTTGCCTCCATTGTACGGAAGGCTTTCTATATAGTCCACCTCATAAATAAGGGTATTTCATCCAGGAACAAGGAGGTCATAACATCCCTGTACTCCTCCCTTATCAGACCCATTATCAAGTACAATGCCACCTTAAGCATGTACCTTGCCAAGCACATGTAGCAGTTGGAGAGACCACAGAGGTTCCTAACCAGGAAAATCCAAGGTCCTAAACACCTATCCTATACAGATAGGCTAAAAGTCCTGCCCCTCTACTCAGTCTCATACAGACTGCTCAGAGGTGACCTGTGTCTGGCATACTAGGCCATTTCATATCCAGTCTTGATGGAGTTGCTGCATATCCGTAAGACAAACTCCACTTGCACAACCCGCACATAAGGCCTAACCCAGTCTGTGACATTAATAGAACTTGTTGGTGGGATAGATTTGTGTCCCAAAAACTCCCCTGTCTGTAGAATAGACTCCTTCTCCATGTCAAGCAGAGTACCTATCTAGCCATCTTTAAAAGGAACCTGGATGGCTGGATAGGAAACAGAAAATACACCCCGAGATACCACCTGTGTCCCTGCTGGACAGGGGAAATGTGCTGACTTTGAGGGAACATGGGCAAAATTCTTGGCTAGGCTTATAAGGGCCTCTTCGCCAATAGCCTAGTATCATCCTATAAAAGAATGAACCTAAGAAATTATTCAAAGCATATTACCATAACATAATTTAGACTGGTTTGGATTTCAGGAAAATTGCTCTTCCCGGGAGCTTCAAGCAGGGTTGTGCTCCCTTGCTTCAGTTACATATATCTGTAAATTTTTGCCAGGCATATAAACTGTAGGCAATACTACAGACGCATGTTTAATTTATTCTGTTGGCTGTTAAAAGGACTGAAGCACAGGCTGGTCACTGTCTTACTATCAGGCCTATCTGTACATTGCTGCCATTTTGTCTCTGTAGAGCCTTTGTTGCTGCCATTTTGCCTTTGGGTAACCTATATCATCACTGTAAGAGGACAAGCAATGTGTTCACATAAATAAAGCAGAGAAGCAGGAGCTTTAAGGACAGCTATACTAGATGATAAAAATATCACCAATAGCAGTGAGGTGCCCCTTGAAAAGAAGCTTTCCTAGTTTCTAGGACCATACATGAGGGAAACATCTCATCTAACATGACAGAAGGTACAACAAAATGCTGAAAAATGAAGTACACATTGTACACAATGATGTTTCAGTGTGCTTTCATAATGAGAATAGCAGTATTGTTTTGTAGTAATGACTTTAGTCCTTTTTTTCTGAAAGGTATTTCTTATGTTGCAAAAAGCAGAAGCAGAAATTTATATTGTAGCTGGATACATGCCGCTCAACCTCTTAGAGCAAGATATCTCGACAAAGCCACAAATAATGGGGGGATAAAGGCACACAAATAGTGGCACTTCTTAAATATTGTTCTTACAAACTTAGAAAGTTGCTAGAATAACAAGTTTTGCATTAGTCCAAAAACAAAGCACCAAGAGGAGGCAAATCAAATAAACTTAGCGTACTGTAGTTTATTGTCCGCTTTCATCCAGAATACAAAAAACCAGTGAATTTACAAGCACATTTATAACAATCCCAATCAAACAATTAAGTAATTAAAAAACAATTAAATCAATTTAAGCTTTTAAAGACACAAGTTCAATTAAAAAAGGAATTAAATTCAATAGATTTGTTTATAGATAATTCCCTATATTTTAAAAAACATTTGACATTGATCATGTCATTGAGACCAGGATGGACATCAGAGTTAAGTCTGATCTGCCATAATGTTTCACGCTGTTCTAAGTAGTTCTTATAATCTCCCCCTCTTAAGTCAGGTTGAACTAGTTCCAAAACAGAAAACATAAACTTTCTAAATGTAGGACAAACTACAGAATGTTTAAATAAAGCGTTGTTGTCATCTTTATGTTTAATGGCATACATATGTTCCCTGATGCGTATTTTTAAACTTCTACTGGTCATACCTACATAAAAACATGAACATCCAGAACAAATACTAATGTATACATCTCCCTTCGTGTTGCAATTCACAAAGGAAGGAACGCTAAAAGTTTTCTCAAAATTTTCAAGACAAATGTATGGTCCTTCAAGTATATATCTGCACATGTTGCAATCATAACAACAGTGCATCCCTCTTCTATTGGAAATAGTATTGGTAATATGCGAAGTTACAGCTTGTAAAGCCTTCTTAACATTGAAAGCATTTTTAGAAACAAAAAATGGTTTATTTCCTAAAATTCGAAAAAGTTCAGAATGCCCCCTAATAACTCTCCAATTCTTTTTTATTATTTGTTGTATCTGTTCACTGTCAACAGTCATGTCTAAAGAACAAACCAATCTGTGTTCAATATTGGCATTGTTAGACAGCCCAACGTGATGATTGTTATATTCACTATAATTTAACAATGCCTGATAATCTGTTGAACGTTTAATCATGATGTCATTACTATTATTGATTAATTCACATATGGGATATCCCCTATTTATGAACAGATCAATAATAAAATCAAATTCCTTTTGTAAGAGACAGTTTTTTGAAGTCAAACGACTAGCTCGAATGAACTGCCCTCGTGGTATGTTTTTGACTATGTGTTTGGGGTGATTACTATTGTAATGTAAATAGCTATTGGTAAAAGAATCCTTGCGATAAATACTGCTGTGGAACCTACTTTCTTCTTCATCCCACCACAGGAGTACATCCAAAAAATTAATTTTCAACCCTGCACTGCCTAAAGTAAATTTTAAATAACTAGAAAAATCATTAATGTCAATCAAAAAATTACTAACTACATTGATGTCTCCTTCTATAATGAAGAATAAATCATCCACAAATCGACAAAAAAAGGGGATATGGTATTTATCGCGTAGTATGGGCAAATGCTGATGCTCCCACCATGCCAAAACCAAGTTGGCATAGGCGGGAGCAGCAGCAGAGCCCATAGCTACTCCCCTCTTCTGTTTGTAAAAAGTTTTTTCAAAAAGAAAAAAATTGTTGTCTAAAATGATGTCAAGAAACCCACAAATGGTAGAAATAGCATTTTTGGTGAGTCCACAGTTCTTCTTGGCTAAAAAACAACGGACTGCTTCTACCCCTTCATGATGAGGTATGCAGGTATAGAGCGAAACAACATCAATAGTGCATAATATATGTGTTTTTTTATCAAAAAAATTATTTTTAATAAACCTATTAAATTTTTCCAAAAAATGCCAAGAATCCCTGATATATGAATCTTCATTGAACAGACAGGGTCCTAAAACAGCATCAACAATGAGTGAAATACCCTCAGTGATGGAATGTGGAGATGACACGATGGGTCTAAGTGGAGGGTCAGTTAATGATTTGTGTGTCTTTGGGATTCCAAAGATGACACCTATTCTGGGTTCATGCACGATACAAAAATCATATAGTTCATAACTTATGTAACCTGACATTAAGGCATCATATAACAATGAATAAATTAATCGTTGTTTATACAAAATTTCATGAAGACTGATGGTTTCATATTCTTCATTGTTTTCTAAAATGCTTAACATTTTTTCTCTATAAGCCTTTTGTTCTAATATCACAATGTTACCACCTTTATCGCTTTTCATGAACCTCAGTTCAGAGGTCAAGGATCTAAGTGTACGCAAAGCCATCCTTTCCTCATCACTTAAATTATAAGAACCCTTTGTTCTACTAGCCAATGCCTTTCTAATTTCTTCTGTACATAATTCTTCAAATACTTTAATGGTGTACTGCAATGGTGGAGTAAAACTTGAAGGTTTGATTAAATTCTTGTTCATGATAGAAATATCATTCATTAAATAAAACAAATTTAATTTCCGTGTGTAAATTTTTATATCAACTATAGTTTTACTAAAATCAGCTCTTATACTAGGTACAAAATTCAAACCATATTTAAGGATTTTAGTTTCACTGTTGGAAAGTTCAAAATTAGTTAAATTAATAATAGAAAATTTTTCATTAATATTATCTATGTTTTTGAAGAGTTTGAAGCCAGAAAAGTCCGGCTTCTGGTTAGAACAGAGTGCGTGCTGCTCTGTCCCTTCTTGGTGAAAAAAGAAGAAGATGAGCTGTTCACGCCAGATTTTGAAACAACATCGGCTTTCTTTTTAAATTTGTCACATGTCCCATTATCAGAGTCAATAATATCAGTGGTAACATGTCCATCCCCTACATTGTCATGAATATCACTACCATTAGGTTGGTGAACAAGGGAAAGTCCATCATTGTTGTCAACAGATAGAACACCAGTGTTCTGACGGTTAATAAAACCGTTTTTTTCAAGTCCAGTCGAATCAGTTGTAGAAACGACGCTACTAAAGGTCTTCCTGTTGTCATTAACTGGTGGATACTGTTGGTATCTTCTATTGCCATTCACATTAAAGTTATTAGTCTGATAGCTTTTGTTGACAAAGTTATCGTATGCAACATTATTCTGATAGGCGTTAATATCACGCCCTAATTTAGACTGCTTTCTACCTATAATTTCCGCTGAATGCTGTTCCAATTCATCCCAAATGGAACGAAAGAAATCATCAAAGATTTCAGCCGAAACCATGCTTTTCAAGCTACCCTCAATATGAATGATCTCTTCCTTTAAACCATTCATTTTTGTACAGTTATTGTCAATTAATAATTTTAACAGCCGCAAACCGGCATCATTAAAAAAGGCAATGAGCACTTTGAACAACGGATCATGTACAAAAACCCCATTAGGACACTTAAAGAACCTAAGTCCTTTTGGAACAATGTCCAACTCGATACATCGTGCAAAGTAACCGTTCTCTAATTCAAGAGAACGGTAACGCTTTAACAGTCTGATCAATAAATCTCGTTTTTTATTTAGGTCAGCATCGCTAACATTTTTGTAATGCTCACCTGCAGAACTAAAGGGATTCACTGCATGTTCAAACAGCTTTTTTACGGACTTGTAATGCCCGCCGATTCCAACAGGATAAACGTTTTTGCCATTACGTTGTTTTAATTGCCGCTGTGGCTTTGGTTTAACGGTTTCAAAGTTGTCAATGTTAACAATGGTATCCATTTCGTCGTAGTTACCAATGGGACTAGAGGCATTCGCTCCAGCACTTCCCGTATGCAATGGTACATCACGTACGTTGTCATCATTCAGGTCACGTTCACGTTCACATTCAGTGGCCCTGGTTACCAGGAATTTCAATGAATTTTGAATATCCGTCAAGGCGTTTACCAACAAAGTGCCAATATTGACAGGATTAGTTTCTTTTGTTGTAGGTGTGGAATGAATAGATAGTCCAAGAAGTGGATCATCAATTACCTCAGCCATGGTGAAGGCGAATAAAGGTCACAACAGAAAAAAATCGCAAATAATCCAAAAACAAAGCACCAAGAGGAGGCAAATCAAATAAACTTAGCGTACTGTAGTTTATTGTCCGCTTTCATCCGTAGACTTCGTCAGAATGCAAAAAAACAGTGAATTTACAAGCACATTTATAACAATCCCAATCAAATAATTAAGTAATTAAAAAACAATTAAATCAATTATTTGATTTGCCTCCTCTTGGTGCTTTGTTTTTGGATTATTTGCGATTTTTTTCTGTTGCGAAGTTTTGCATTAGCATGAATTTTCTGAAGGGTATAAAGTCTAAAACTCTAATGTCTGTCATTATTTTCTGACTTCAGTCTTCAATGATTTGTCAATGATTTACCAGCAAACTACAATTTTAAGAGAAACAAACCAAAATATGAAGCAAAAATCTTGACATTCTGTGAAAATCTGTACAGTTGAGAGGTATGATAGCATGTGACAGTTGTGATTGAGACCATGTTCGATGTGGCAATGGTGAAGTGACTGACTTGAATTAATCAGAGTGTATATATAATGGAACTGTCTATCAGGGAAAGTGAAAGACAAGTTTTAGGCTGTATTACAGACCACTTGTTAAAGAACATGAGCAGAGGAGTTATTTTTAAAGTATCAATGGAGGAGAAAGATGCCACTGAAAAAGCCACTGATGTAGTTTTTAAGGCATTAGTGCATTGCCTTTTATCAGGAAAATACTGAAGGGACGAAGTAATATAAAACGGCAAGGCAAGGGAGAAGATTTTTAAAAAGGACCAAAAACTCAAAATATGATACACCTTAACATTTTATCAAAGACTATTATAGAGAGGGATATTTTTATAATTTACAGAGGGAATCTTGTATGTAATGACACTGTATTGTTTGCATTTCTTAATAACTGTCACAATGTGCTAGCTTACTTAGTTAAAATGACGTTTTAAGCATGAAATGTACAAATCAGAGACCCTTCTTGTGCCAGATCTAACCGATGTTGACATTTAAAGAGTTTGCCATCAATGCATGCCAGACCTAGTTAACAGAAGTGAGCAATGTGGAAACATGGTTATATTACCAGAAAATATCAAACAATTTAGTGCACATCTCTTTCCATCCTGAAAACATGCTCTGAAATTAGACAAATCATAACAGAGTGCTTCATTAGTGTTACAAATGCATTTTTTAGTAAGGCAACATATACATTTCAGAGTATGTAGAAGTTTTATTTCACAGAATTATCACTTTAGGCATGAGTACAGGACTCCCTTCTTACTGCAGTCTTTAGATCTGTCTCTTTAAGTTAAGAACTAAAAAGTACTGGCGGAAGATTAACATAGAGCATTTCTCAAAATCATGAGTTATATTTAGTTTTCTGACACAGTGGAATGAGTTGGGGAAACAGTTTTTTACTTTACCATGGACAAGTTTAGAGCTTAGTTATCTTGAGCAAATCACAGTAAAAAGGTTTAGTGCAAAATTATATTGTATTTTAAGAACGAGAAATTCACCAAAGGTGTTTGCAAACAGAATGCTAATTGGTCTGACATATATTATTGTTGTGCTTAAAGTTAAGTAGAGTGCACATACACAGGGAGTAAACCACTGTGAATCTTTCACATGTCTGAGCTACTTAAACACCAAGTACTAACTGGAAGAGTTAATAGACAAAGGATCCATTATCACCTGTCAAAATATGCTCATTGAAGCTTTTTATACAAAATACTTGAGAGTTCAATTCACAAATGCTGCAAATACCAGGTAGAACATTAATAAATATTTTTTTAATCATCCACATACATAATGGTCATAATCTTATACCTTCCACAACTATCTATAGCTAGTCCAGTATCATAGCACTTTAGAGAAAGTGTAGGTAAGCAGCTGTAGGAATCATGTGGCATGCTATAACCATTCTCACAGAAGTATTTCTGTAGCTCATCTGTGGCATAGCTTGTTGTGGGAACTTTCATATATTTAATAGGAGGAAGTCTGTGTCACTGCTGACGGCTACAAGGCCTAGATTAATGTTTACTGTTGAGGCAGTGAATGTGAGGGTGTGGTGCAGCAGTTAGAGTTGCTGCCACACAGCAAGAGGTTCTCCGGTTCGATCCTCGGCTGGGGTGCCATCTGTGTGGAGTCTGCATGTCCTCCTGGTGGTCACGTGGGTTTCCGCCAGGTGCTCTGGTTTCCTCCCAAACACATGCTGCAGCATGATTGGACACTCTATAATTGGCACTAGGTGAGAGTGTGTGTCTTCTGTGGAAGGTTGGTTGCAGGGCTGGCAACTGGACACTGTAAAACTCCACTGCCTGTTGTTCCACTGTGGCAACCCTTGATGGGAAAAGGAGAAGAAGAGGGGTAAATGTCAGTGATTTATCTTGAATAAAAGGACCCACCAGAAGTACAGTAACAGCAATAATAAGCTGATGGACATACGGCTGTAACCTGAGACCTGTAAAGGACAACAGCTTGCAGAGCTCTGCCAGCTTAACATGTGAGAGTCGGGGTACATGCAGCCATCCACTAGGTAGATGCAATTTGCTCAACTTATCAAGGGTAGTTGATTGTATTCTTAGCTTCCACTTAGGTGTTATAACAACACATAAACAAAAATCTTTGTGCCGTGGGGTGAAGAAATAACTTTAGCTAGTTGAAAAAATAAAAGAAGGAAAAGAATGGAAATTAAGAAAATATACTTTGTGTTATTAATAATAAGGAGATGAGTAGAAGCAATGTTTGGGGTTCTTAGCAGAGTTTTTTTTACATACACTGAAGTTCTAAGTGGCTCAGAAGCATTGCAGTAGTGTTGCTGATCCAATGTATGTAGAAGAGCAACCATTTTGCACCTTCATTTCTCCACGCAGCCTTAAAATTCATGGCAGTTTACTTAGAAAGGAAAGTGTTCACTGGAACCAAGTCAAAATTCTTTCCCTTTGCAATGAATTTTTATTTTATTTATTTATTTTTTATTTTGTTTGTGCTGGTTTCATAATGAGGAAGTATCTATTATATATGCCAGTTTTCATGGGTGAGCAGAAAGTGCTGGAAAGACCATATGCTTGCTCCGTGTCCGACAGTGAGCAGACGGAATCTGTGAGTATCAAACCCATGCTTAGTCTTACACAGCATCCTTGCTGATAACTTATTAATCTAATCTCCCAAGCTGATACCAACCCCATGCTCTTTAATGTCCAGTCAAAATTCTCAGTAAAAGAGACTTCAGATATTAATACAAAGTGCAGCACATCATAATCATTCACAACCTATGGCTACGGTATCTGAATATTGGTACATGTCAGTCCCCATGGCTACTGTATCTGGATATTGGTACATGTCAGTCCCCATGGCTACTGTATCTTCTGGATATTGGTACATGTCAGTCCCCATGGCTACTGTATCTGGATACTGGTACATGTCAGTCCCCATGGCTACTGTATCTGGATATTGGTACATGTCAGTCCCCATGGCTATGGTATCTGGATATTGATACATGTCAGTCCCCATGGCTACTGTATCTGGATATTGGTACATGTCAGTCCCCATGGCTACTGTATCTGGATATTGGTACATGTCAGTCCCCATGGCTACTGTATCTGGATATTGGTACATGTCAGTCCCCATGGCTACTGTATCTGAATATTGGTACATGTCAGTCCCCATGGCTACTGTATCTGGATATTGGTACATGTCAGTCCCCATGGCTACTGTATCTGAATATTGGTACATGTCAGTCCCCATGGCTACGGTATCTGGATATTGGTACATGTCAGTCCCCATGGCAACGGTATCTGGATATTGGTACATGTCAGTCCCCATGGCTACGGTATCTGGATATTGGTACATGTCAGTCCCCATGGCTACTGTATCTGAATATTGGTACATGTCAGTCCCCATGGCTACTGTATCTGGATATTGGTACATGTCAGTCCCCATGGCTACTGTATCTGGATATTGGTACATGTCAGTCCCCATGGCTACGGTATCTGGATATTGGTACATGTCAGTCCATGAGTTGAGTTACCATGTAGGGCTAAACCTATAACCTTCCAGTCAATGACTGCAAGTTTCTGTTCAGATACTACCAACAAATGCACAATGTTATTATGTGTGGAGAATGCATTATCATGTACTGCCACTAAAGCAACTGATCAACTATATAAAACCATGTTTGGAAAACAGAGCAGTTCTGCCTTTGAGCTTCAGATCACATCAGTGTTACACAGAGTTTCTTACCTGAGTGAGAAAGTTGTTAAGAATGGAATCAGTACAGTGGAGATACAACAAATACAAGTCAGAAGAAAGTATCTAAATCCCTGGCAGAATATGAAATTGGATAACCATGTGCAAAAGGTAAAGATGATAGTATAAGAGGAAGGACATATCCAAGAGTAATTCAAAATCTATGGCATACCTGAAGACAATATTGCAACATACAAGAATGCAATAGCCAACATTTATTCAAAATACATTTCCTTCTGAATGTATGTGAGACCTCATCCAGAATAAATATCTTTCAGAAGGCTTACATGTCATTAAGTTTATAGAAGTTATCTCAGCATTATCTGATTACAGTTTTTAGTAAATATTTCCCATATAAATAATCTAAAACTCCAGTAATATTGAACAAAACAAGTATTAAAATATGATTGTAAAATACTTACAAGTTTGGAAATTGGTCGGTTACCAGATGGAGCAACACAGGTCATTTTTCAGTCACAGATACGAAGACAAATGGCTAGGAACAAAAACTGGTGTCTGTGTATGTGTGTAAAAAGCTTTTGTGTCTCTAGCCTTTTATACAAAGAAGAGGCAGGCAAAAAGATAAGGCAGCAATATGTTATCAGCTTGTAGTAGTTTACATATTTCTTCCTGGTTTGCTAAAGTGATTAACGGATAACAGGCTATGCAGTTTAATGCTTTTCTTCCTCCATCCATGTCACCTTAAAAATTATGGCATGTATAAAACTGAAACCTAAGCAACCAGGATGACACTTTACTTGAAAACCTACATAATGGACTAAAGATCTTGATTTCTAGGCTTGTATAGTCACTACACAAAAGCAAATCGTGTTTGTGGTATAGCTGGTAATGTACAAGGGAGAGTTATCTTTAGCAAGAGGATAGACAGGATCTCACTTCTGTTTATTTATTTATTTGTTTGTTTGTTTGTTTGCCTTCTGGAGAGTAAACTCAGAAGGTAAGGAAAAAGTAAATAAAATGTAGCAGAGACTGGAGAAAGTAAAGGACAGGATTGTCAGTATGTACACCTTTAAAACAAGTAAGGAACATACAAGTACTTCACAAGGTGAATATATATATATATAGCAACATTAACCTTTTCAGTAGACTAACAGCATCAGTATCAGACAGCATGTAATGAAGCTGAAGAGGCAAATAGTCACAAGGAACATGAGAAGGCAATGTTTCACTGAAAGTGTAGTAGTTATCTGAACTGCCATCAGAAGAGAAGTTCCTAAGAATGGTGATCAGGTATGTATGAAGTATACATTTAGAATCACTGTCAGTTAGTGCAACAACTAAAACTGTGTGTTGTAAATGAGCTGCTTGCTTCCTGTGTCCATCATACAGGGCTTGATCTCTTCCACCTTCATTTACCTGTTGTATGACTGAGTACGTCACATAACTACACAGCACTCTTGGGTTGCCTCTAAAAGGAACAGTTGTGTACAGTATGCTTACCTGTTCAACAAATAGGTAAAACAAAAGAATTTTAACAGATGTGGTGGAAAAGGAGTCACCAAGGTCTATTTATAGTGCTCCTCAGAGATAGCTCAGACAGATTTCTTACTATAGTCACCTCAGCACTGCTTCGATTTCTGCCTTAACAGTAATTCAGGACAATTTCATATGCTGATTGTACAAGCAGACACTAGAAGGCACCTTCTTCCAACATTTCAAATACAGAGTCTCAGGCAGGAGAGCTGTGCACCATGGGAAAAGGCACTACCTGGAATTTTTCCATTTTTCTTTATTATGTTAATTAGTTGTTAGTTGGCTAAGGCACACAATGAACACCATCCTGTTACTGGTGAACTTACAGGGAATGGTTTTCTTAAAACTACACTGCATATTAGCTGATATTGTTGAAATAAGATGGCTGCATTCAGCTTGTTACTTTAAACTTCAGCTGCAGTGGACTGACATACATGACCCTTACCATATAAAATGGGGAAAACATTTTAAAACAAGAAATACAGATTTTGCTGTCTTTGAAATCCAGCTGTACCTGAACAATTATTTATAATATTGTACTTGTTTTATGTTGCCTTAATATATTTTATTTTAAAATAACTCTACATTTATTTTTGGAATTCTACATTAATCAGTGCCAGTTTTAAAACTGGCATTGTAATAGTAACTCATTTCTGGTCTAATTCTTTAACTTTGGTACTGAACATGAAGTCTAGTACTGTCTTCATTTCAAAATCAGCAGCAGATGACTAAAGAGAACTGGCACGGAGGCTGAACAGTTTAATGGTGTACTAAGAGATGCTAGAAGGATTTTTGACTGCATGATGAAATGCGCGATTAAGAGGATAAGGTACTGCCATTAGCACTGTGTCATTTGGGGACACAAGAATTACATTGCTATGCTAGGAAAATTCAAAAATAATACGTATTTGTACAGGAATGGCATAAAATTCCCTAGAAGTAAGACTTCCAGATATTTGGCTTCTAATAACACACACATCAAGAAAACATTCTCATGCTGTCTCCAATCTTTTATGTTTCTGTTTTTTAACCTGGTCCAGGTTTTATTTTGCACTATATTCTGTTAAAGCTTGATCAGAGTAAATAATCTAAGACTTTAATATTTATCTAGAAAACAGACTACAATCTACTAAATTTATATAGTCAGGTCACAATCTTGAGAACGAATCCTATCAACCTAATTCCAAGATTGACAGAAGGATTGATTCATTGTTTGCTTTGACTGATTTTAGTGTATGACTAGACCCATGAAGCTAATAGCTTGTTTAAAAGTGAGGCAACATTATAATTTATTATCTACAAAGTCCTACTGCTCATCAGATAGCATTTTCACATCTAAAATGTCTGTGAACTTAACTCTCTAAAATACATCTTTTTGGTTAGTCTGCTGCTGTTTGCTGCCATAGCTTTGATAAAAAAAAAAAAAAAACAGAATCAAATGCATTTTAACAGAATCAGGCAGATTCAATAAACCCTACACACTCCACTAACTGTGTGTGTTTGCCATGGTGTGACTCACACACAGTAGCACACTGTTTTCTAGTTGCATTCAGTAAGTAGCTCTACACAGTGTGTAGAGTCACACAACCACAGTAAAAACTGTGGCAAGACAACTACTGCATAAGCAGCTGAATTGTATGCTTATCAACCAATCCAAGATGGAGGAGTTATTCAACAAGCTATAAAACGCAACCGTGTAGACTCAGTGCTGCTTTTCCCTGGGAATTCCCAAACTTATTGGAATACAGCCACGGAAAGGAGTCTACATAGAAAGAAAGTTAAGGGCTGCTGTTGCGTTAATTCATGTGTATGTGCAACAGGCTGAAGTCTATGTTGTTGTTGCTGCTAACAGACACGGCCAAGAAAGAGAGGAGTTTTCAGACCCAGATAATTTATCACAATCTGTATGAGGTGGAAATTATAGGGTGGTGGATAGAAGCACACTACAGGAACTCTGCAAACTTTGTCATCCACAGCTCAGACCCAGGACAAACCGAGGGGAACCCATACCAGTGGAGACAAAGGTATGTGCAGCACTTAGAATTTTGGCTTCAGGAACCTTTCAAAGAACAACAGGGGATATGCTGGGGGTGTCGCAGGCCTCAACATCCAGGATCCTCCATCAATTCCTTCCTGATTGCTATGCTACAAGATGCCAGTGAGCACATATATTTTCCCCATACACCTAAGGATAGGGCACAAATTTGCAGGAGTTCTACCCTGTAGCACACTACTCTGAAGTACTGGGTACCATAGATTGTACACATATAGAAATTAAGGCATCACCCAGGGAACAGGGAAGGCTGTACTTAAATAGAAAGGGCTTCCACTCTATTAACCTCCAAGTTGTGTGTAATGCTAAGGGAATTATCTTGAATGTGTGTGCTGACAACCAAGCAGTTACCATGACTCACATATCTGCCACACTTCTTAACTATATCAGATGTTCACTAGGAGTGATATCCCACAGAAGTGATATCCCACAGGGTTATTGACTGGGCGATGCAGGTTATGCATTGGAACTGTGGTTGATGACTCCCATCAGAAATGCACACACACCCACTGAAGAATGCCATAATGAGGCACATGATTAAACCAGAAATATCACATAGCATGTGTTTGGGCTGCTGAAATCATGGTTCCAGTGCTAAAATACATCTGGGGAGACAGCAGTACAATTCACATACATGTACTGAAATGGTCACCATCTGTGCTATGCTTCACAACATCATCCTGAGAAAGCAGCTTCAGCAGGATCAACAAGAGAGGGACACACATCCCACCACCAATGGCAAGGTCACCACAGCCACATGCAGATGAGGAGTCAGAGGGGGAACCAGCAGCTGTTATGAGTGTAGGCAGATGTAGGCATGCTCAATATGCCCTCACACTGGCTAACAGGCAACACAAAGCACACTCATTCACCACTTAAGGGGCTAAAGCCTTCATCCTATGCACATACATATAGCAACACTGATGCCAGGCAATGTTCACAACCTTTACCTACCCATGTTCTGGCTGTGTACTCTTAAATTCAGAGCGAGTCAGCCCTGAACTAAAATTGTTCCAACTGTTGGATTTATAAGGTAAGTTTTGAACCTGAAGTGTATTGTGTAATAATACAAATGAATGGCATATCCTTGCATGTTGTTACTTAGTAATTTAAGCAAGTAAAAGGTGGGTGATTTGTACAGCAATGATTTGAACATGTGACAGCAGGGACTTATGTGAATACATGTGTCCTCTATCAAGTAGTAGGCCTCAGGCATCAAAGATTCACACATTCATACATCTCAAAAGTACTGATGGTCATCAAATGTCCTCAGTTTGGCCTCATACTTTTGTACTGGAAAATCATTAAAGAAAGAAGTTAGAAAGTAATGGGACACATTTCAGTTTCAGACTTCATAACCCTCAGAAGATTATTAAAAATAAAAAATACTGATGCAAAAAATGTTTTGATTCTGTCAACTGTCTAACTTTCTAAGACCAAAATATGTCAAACAATTAGCAAAACATCACAAATGCAGATATACTAAGCACTAAGTCAGCTATGCACCCTGAGCATCAGACACAAGTGTTATGTATCCCTGAATCCAAAATATAGAAAACAAAGATATGGCATAGTTATCATCATTTGCAGAGGTCGTTGTGGTGAGGTGGCAAACTGTCTGCTATGTTTCTCTAAGTATAATTCCACACTCTGGACTTAGCTGGCCTTCACACTTAAAGAAAATATATGCACAAATCTACATACGAGGACCTTGTCAGGTCACAAACATACATGGTTAACACCTCAAACTGTCATCTGTTTTTATGAATAATTCATGACTATGTCTAAGAAGTACTTCTTCTGTGGCAAAGATGGAAAATCATTGCTATGAAAGAAAATGTTTTGTCCTTTATACATAGGTTTGAGGTTTGAATCCCACACTGTAAAAATCAATTTTATTAGTGCATAAAGCCAAACCAAAAATGTGTCAGGTCATGAAATCTATGCCCCCAGTGCATGTCTGCAAAGTTAAATCACCTAATAGTTACAGCAGCAGACACCCCTCAAACTAATGTCAAGTATCAGATTAACCTTCCAATTTCAAAAATTGCTTGGCACTGTTGCTCTCCACTTAACACCATGCATACACAGCTGGCATCATTTCTTGGGTTTGAGCACTATCAGTAATTGGTGGGAGATCATTTGCCATTGCTCTACTTTTGGGATTAGTCATGTCTGGCGTTAGAGAGAAATGTGCCCAATTTAGGGTGCAGAAGTAGGGTGTTCAGGAGTCCAGAATACTCACTGGACTCCAGGTAAAGCTCCACAGCCAAAGACTTCTGAGGGGACTATTCTGACTCCCAGTACAAGTCTGAGGCTTGGAATAGCCTGGCCAAGGCTGTATCCAGTGCAAATGGCATCCCACACACTGGAGAACAGTGTAGGCACCATTTCAATTACCTAAAAAGGCACAAGAAGGTTTCGCTCAACCAGTGGTTGGATGAATTTCAAACTACTGACATGTCATAGTTGTGTAAGTATGCTAATAAAGGGAATTTATAATACATAGAAAGCTAAATATAGGCAAGACTGGTATGCATAATGCACTTCTGTTATTGCCTTTTCTTTTCACAGCTAATCCTGAATTTGAGTTGAATCAGCTGGCTCATGCTGATCATTTGGAGAGACTGAGGGAAGCAAGTGGCTTGTATGCAGTACAAGAGAAATATTATTGCAGCTTTAAAAGTTAAAGATAGATTTTTTTTTTGTTTTCTATACAGTAGTACCAAAGTCAGCATGCATATCCTAACTGTAAAAGCAAGTATGCATGCATACGTTTGTAACACAAACCATCTTTAGGAGTCAAGTGTAAGTCTTTAGTTAGAGGTTGTGGGTTCAAATACCACCAGTAACAACTATACAATACTGCATTTCTTTAATAATATTACATAAATTAAACTCTATACAAGTGGCATAAATGCCCTGCATTAACTGTAATATGTATAATTAGACCAAATGTAACTGAAATATATGCACATTGCAAGGATTTCTTTGAGCAATCTGTAATTATAGTTTGTAGCTGTTAGGATGTATACTTAAATGTAATACTTGCAAACAAAAGAGAGGCAGGACACTGCTGTATTGTCTTTCTTCAGACCATAACTGTGATAATGCATTGTACGTCATACATGATGGCACTAATTTTACCTCTTTTTTTTCTCTCACCCCAACCCTTATCTCTTTTTTTATTTTCTATTATGTGTTGTCAAAATGTCTCTATGTCATCTATCTGCAACAAATCACTAAATGCTTCACAGCACAGTGATGTAGGCCAACCCCAATGGGTCAGTCTGCCCTCGCTCCACCAGCTCCAGCACATCTGGGACCTAACCTGGCAGTAGTGCCTCTGCTACCAATGCACTACCTTCACCCTCAGGTAGCACTACCCCAGCAGCTGGTGCTGTGGTACCCTCTGGGAGTACTGACAGAGGTGAGGATTGCATCACCTGCCAGGAGATACCAGGGTTGATGATAGGGTTGTGCACTGCACCATTGGTGTATACCTATGCCAGATGGAGAAGCTGCTCTCCCTCATGGTCCACAGGAGGAGAAGATATCAAGCACTCCAGCAGCCAGCAGAGTAAAGGGACAGTGATGACGGTCCTGCAGGTAAGGACTAGATTCTCACTGTCCCCATTTTGATGGGCATGCACTTGCATTGTGCCCTCCCTCACCCCAATCATGGTGTCCCCCAACCTTTTGTGTCCTTTTGTGTCCCTCAACATCTCTGTGTCTTTTATTGTTTGTTCTGTTTGTTTGAATTTGCTTTCTCACCTACCCAACTTGCCTGACCCAGAAATACCAACTTTCCTTACCAGCATTCTTCTCTTACTGAAGTAAAAAAAAAAAATGGGCACCTGGCCCCCAAAAAATATTGTTCTATACATAGCTCTCTATTTCACACATGTGTCTTCTTGACACACTTGATTTGGTTCAATTGGCTTACAACATGATTGCATTGTCACCCCTCTTTGTGGAGGTGACAGTCCAAATTCAGCTACTATTCTATACCAATTTTCATTTTACACTGTTGAAGAAATAGATAGCTATGGCTCTTTCTTACCTCCCTCCTGCACATTCCTATATAGGTTCATAGGTTAGTACTAGGCTAACTGCCCTTTTAGGCCATTTGAAGCCTAGCCAGTTACCCCATGTGAGAATCAAACCCTGCACCCTGTGTCTTTAAGGTAAACACCTTAACCATTATGTCATCCTCCCACTATATTGCTTTCCCTTTGTTCTTCCCCTGCTTGTCCCCCATTTCACCACTTTCCTATCTATCCCATTTTAACACCTATATACTGGTCAAAAAATAGAATCACATACAACACACATAAGTATAAAAAAAAAAAAAACAATGGAGCAATTCACTTTTTGGCCTCTATGTTTGCACAGAGTTTGGCATTCTTCATCGATGCCAAACAACTGTAAACAACTCTTCAGTGGTGTGGTCAATTCAGCACAATGCTGCTCAAACACTCTGTGCTATGACAAAATACAGTAAGACATGATGAAGGCTGAGTAAAGTAAAATGTCATTGCATTATCAATGCTTATTTAAAAGTATTACATACACCTGGATTCAAACCCTATATCATATAGGCTGAAAAATTAACATGTCAATGCATTTACACCTGCTGCCACAGAGTCAGCTAAACAGTAGGTGCATTTCATACACTCAATACTAACTCTTATAATTTCAACAAAGAGCTTCATGACTGCATACTGCTTAACTACCTGCAAATATAGAAAGCAGTAGAAATGTATATTCCGAATGTGCAAACACTTTGCCAGCTATCACTTAAACCCACTGCTCACCATTGCCCTATGCAAAGTAAATAATAACATGTATTAGTTTTGTTTACTGTCCATTCAGTCTTCATGTCATGAAACTACATGCAGAAACATAAAAAATGAAAGTCCTATCTAAGAATATGTCACATATTTACAATGCAGTCATGTGTTACCTCCCCCATGCACTGCAACATTTGTCTCTCAGTACTTATTTCCAAATATATTAACTGCACTACATAAATTAATAACAAATGTTGTGTGATATACCATACACATTGTTCGAATGACAATGCATATTCATATTTTCAAATACGTGTAGTAATGTGGACACCTGCCTCCATACAGTTTGTAAAGCTGTCTCTTAATGTATGCCGGCACATTGGAACACAACTACCACAAAGTACACATTGCACACTCATCAATCTGCGCAGGCCTCTCAACATCTTCTCTCCAACATCCAGTGCTGATGTTATCCATCATAAATTATCATGCAGCCTTCTAAAAGTCAGACTTGTGCTGTGGTGCTTGCATAAAGTACTGTGTTTCCAGCCTTTGTACTTAGATAGGTAGGGGTTCGGTTCTCACTGCAGTCAACTGGGAGGTGTGTGTGTCCATCTAGCCAGAAGTCCATAAGTGTGTATCCTGCAGTTATCACTCCAATCATATGGATTGCCAAACTTTGACACTTACACATGCCTACACATCCATTTCAAGCAGACCTCCCAGCATCGTCTCTCCAACATCAAGTGCTGATGTCATCCACTATAAGATGTCCTGTAGCCTTGTAAAAGTCAGATGTGTGCTGTGGCACTTGTATAAAGTACTGAGTTTTCTAGTCTGTGTCCTTAATCAGAAGGAGTTCTAATCTCACTTTAGTCAACTGGTCTGTGTGTGTTTGTGCACTTGCTTGACATTAGAGAGAGCATTTTACATCAGCCTGTGGAACACTACTGTTAGCATTTTCTCCTCACCAGACACTGCTGATGTAATCAGATATAAACTGTCTAACACTCCGTACCTCAGACTTGAGCTGTGCTGCTTGCCTTAAATAGAGAGTTTTGTAGTTGGTGTACTTAGATAGGTAGGGGTTCTGTTATCACTACAGTCAAAAGGGCAGTGTGTGTACTTGCTTGACATTAAGGGGAGCATTTTACACCAGCATGTGAGACACTGCTATTAGCATTTTCTCCTCACCAGACACTGCTGATGTCATTGGCTATAGCTAATTTGCAGATGTGTAGTATTCCCATTAGGGCAGAGTCAGAGACTGGCCTGTAGGCCAAGCACAAGTCACCTTATCCTATATGATACAGATTACAGTGACAGGGCTTTCAGTTTATCCACATATATCATGGCATAGTTTGTAGTGCCTGTATTTTCTTGGCAAGAAATCATGGGCCTTTTCTATATGGATACCAGTAATAACCTAGCTGACTGCAACAGACATGTGTGAGTTGTTAATGCTAAACCCATGCCTTTTACTGTCCTGAAAAAAGCCATTGAGGGCATGCATGATAAAAACACTCTCATCCTGTGGAACTTTATCATGCCAAGGCATTTGACACAAATCCACTCTGAAGTATTCACTCAATACCATGAGATGTGGCAATAAACATCTGTATCACCAAGTGGGCAAACCACTGAATCATATATGTGGCATCTGAATATGTTGAAATGTCTGAAGTGACGTATATCTCTGGTCCAGTGATCAGGTCTGCACATCCAGGCTGTCTGTTAGCCCCTTTCTTTATTTAAGTCACAGACGTCAGGAATAACATACACATACTATATCTAAATAGCTGTCTGGAGGACTACATATTGTGAGCAATCATTGACTCCAACTGTGATATTAGTATAATACACACAGTATCAACACACACCAAAGATTTCTGCCACAGCCATGATAACACATGAAACAAAAATATGGGGGGATTTGTTATGTTATAAAAACAAATGCACAAACCATTGCTAATGTAGACATCACACCCTATAAGAACACCAGTTGGTATGTGACCTGTGTCCTGGGGTAGATGGTATATGGAACATCCACCAGCATGTGACCACAGAGGTGAGTACTCCCTTTTATGTAACACAACTACTGAGCATGTGCAGGACATCCACAACAAAGGCCAGAATACCTCCATAGTTCACAGCCTTCATCACACCAATAACTGAGTACAATGCACCTTTCTTCATGTACCTCCCTACACATCTTCCAATTATATATAACTTAAGTGTAACACCTATGCTGCAGTGAACTGTCACACATCTCATTGGCCATACCTATGTATCCTTTGTGCGGCATAAACATTACTGTCTGATGATGCGCAACACCCATCAAGTTGTTACACCAGAGGCATGTGTGATACCTATTCCAGTGATGCACACAGTACATATATAGCTGTTTGACAACACTTATGACATGGTTTACATTCATGACAGTGTGAATTGTGCCATATATATGCCATGCACACCAGTAAACTAGTCTAGATTTATCATAATGTCACCTATAAGTATAGCAGTGTTCTAATACCTCCAGCAGATGTTACAGTGTCAGGACGGTGTGCTTGATTACCCTCATAGATTGCTGCTATGTCATAATAGTTGTACAAGTGTATTCATGCAGTATGTGATCTGTGATCATGCAAAATCACATATGTTGTGTAAGAGACATGGGATTACCGGTGGTATTATTCTAATATTGTCCATGATTGTGCATGCTTCTTTTAATGATGTCCATGGGCCTGTAACTGTGTCCCACCTGTTGGAGACCTCTGCTGACATTACACTCATATTCAGGAAAATCAGTTTGCACAACTTCAAAATATGCACCCAACATCAATTGTATATAACATCCCTGATATATATCCTCTCTATTATTCATGTCAGGATGGTTATCTCACAAAGACATCTCCATTATTATGTACTTTGTTTGTTAGTCATATAATATACATTTTTACTGTGAAGCTCATACTGCACTATATTGATATGGTATTAGTGTTCCTGCTACCACTGTCTTCCATTTACATGCCCTCATCAGCTGTACATTATGATGTTTTACCTGTCCTCTTTCCCTGTAATCATTCCTACAATTCATCTGTGTATCCCTATGTAATGCACACACTTCCCCTTACTGTTTATTTTAAATGGCAGTCCATGTACCCTTACAGATTATTTACACAACTTTACTGAGTTTGGACCATACTAATTATTATATAATAAACCCTGGTAATCATTGTGGCATTCTGTCCAATTCTGCTAAAGTAGGTTGTTCTACTGTAAACATGTTTGCTATTATGTTGCTTTACATGGTTTCCTGGCCGGCAACACTGTTGCCGGCCAGGAAACTGCACTTGTTTACATTTAAACATGGTGTGCAGCATGAATATGTAATCACCGCTGCTCACTGTGCAAACATGTAAACTCAGTGTAGGCTTTGCGTGAAGCCTACACAGAGTTTATTGAATCCCACAGAATAACTTAACTGAAAGGCTGCGTCAGAGGTGTAAGAGGTAGCACACTCATCTTTGGTGCTAGAAGGCTGAGGGTTCATTTCCCACTCCAAGTCACTGGATTACTAACACTGGAGCAGTGCAGCATGAGGGAGGAGTGCTGCACTCTTGAGTGTGCTGTCCTTTGGATATGACAATAAACTGAAGGTTCCATCTGCCTGAGTTGGTGGTAGTTCAGGTGGATGAAATATCCCATGGCACCTATAGAAAAGAGTAGGGGAAGAACACTGTCCAAATTATCTGTAGTAGAAATGCCACTTTGGGTCTCCCCTCAAAAAAGTCACTACTCTAGTGGGCCTAACCATGTCAACAAATAAGTGAATATTTTTAAACTGGTTAAACAGACAGGTTCTTCTCTGTCCCTTTTCAGCCATGAACAAGACCATAAGGGTGTGTGTGTGTGTGTGTGTGTGTGTGTGTGTGTGTGTGTGTGTGTGTGTGTGTGTGTGTGTGTGTGTGTGTGTGTGTGTGTGTGTGTGTGTGTGTCTATGATACCTACATCTGTATATATCGATATATATATATATATATATATATATATATATATATATATATATATATATATATATATATAGGTCAACTTGACTGGCACAGCCTCAAACTAAAGTTCAGCAAAAAAAAAAATATTTTGAACTACAGCAAAGAGCTCATACAGGCTGCTACCATCAAATGCATTAATTTAAGCAGCCATGATATCAACTACAGCTGCTTAACTAAATCCCAGTACTGACCTGCACACAATCGCCAACTCTTCAGCACTGCCAAGCATATTCCTAACAGCCCCTGGGTTACAGTACTAATATATGTTTATTTTTTAAAAGTTCAAAACAGCTAGTAGGGTTTGGCTTTAATGGTCTGAAATTACCCATAAAGATGCAAAATGTCATGGCCATTCCAAAACCACATAGCTGGCATACTGCTATGTCCTTAAGGGGACATTTGCATATATCCCATGGGTCTCTACTACAGGAGGTTTAGGGAATTACAAAGTGAGGTCTCTAGCTTGACTGAGTTTTTTTTTTTTCTTGCATGTTTTACTGAAACGCTTGGCTCTGTAACCTTTTTACCCTTTGCTTTCGTAAATAAATAAATATATATACACACACACATACACACACATTTATACGTGTGTGTGTGTGTGTGTGTGTGTGTGTGTCTGTGTGTGTGTCTGTGTGTGTGCGTGCGTGCGTGTGTGCGTGCGTGCGTGTGTGTGTGTGTGTGTGTGTGTGTGTGTGTGTGTGTGTGTGTGTGTATTTTAGTGCATCTAATCAACCTTCATGTTTTATGTTTTTGGAAACTGGGAAGAAACCTCTGTAGGCACATTGGCATGCATACAAAATGTTACATATACAGTAACCACAGATCAGTATTAAATCCTAAATTTGGAGATGTGAAGCAAATTTCTTGCTACTAAGCCACCTTATGGCTAAACTGGGAACTATCTGTTTAAATTATTTTGATTTGGTCTGTATTTATGCAGTATTGATGTGTGTCTTGTTGTTCTCCAGCTACTGCTTCATCCCTTGAAACTTGAAAATAAACATCTCTTGTATTTATGGAATTTGGGCTTACTCTACTCAGCTGTTTCTAATGTTGGTAAAGGGTGCTCTGGGTGTCTACCACCTTGTTCATAAAGAAATATTTCCTAAGTGTTCCTCTGTGCCTACTTTCTACTTAAATTGTTTATCATAGACTAAAGATATTTTATTTATTAGGGAAAGTTTTTCTTCAGAATGATTACTTCAGTCCCATTCTTTTTAATCACATCACTATATTTTCTGTCCTCCTAGTATATGCATTTCAGATTCCTCTTGTAGAGAACGATCCACATTTTAAACAGACTGTGATGAATCAGCAAAGAGGGAGAAAGCCCTGGCAATGGTGACAGTAACTTGAGTTCAATTAGCAGATTGTGGGTCTGTAGGAGATAAGTGGGGAGAAAAGAAATTTAAAACAGCTGCTGGTTTATCCATCCTGAAGGAGGGAGGGAGGTGTTTTTAGCTCATCACATGGGTGACACCTAACTATGGTTCTGGCTCATTACATGGGTGACACCTAGCAGAAGCACTTAGTGTTCACCTAGCGGAGTTCTGAACTGGCCAAACCCATGCTGCCATTACTGTGTTTGCACTAAGCAGCTGAGAAGAAATTGTCATGTAGAGACACACTTCCCCTTGGAGAAAGTGTTTGTTAGCTTGGTGAAGCCGCAGAGGGGTTCTCCCAAGAGGAAAGGGTAGTCCATCCCCTCTGGGAACAGCAAGGTGGCCTGCTCCCTACCACACAATTCTCCCTGGGAAATGGAGGGCTGATAGAGATTCCCCAGACAGCATGAATGAGCCATAAGGCCTTTGCCTAGCCTAGGACTAGCCAGCTTCTGCTCCACCAGAACAAATGGACCACATGGATGAAGGTAGTGGTGCTTTCAGACAAAGTCCTGGAGATAAAAAAAAATAAAAAATAGACTCTGTTAATGTGTATTTTTATTTTCACATTTGTAAGCGCCTCATATATGATTTTCTTGGTGAAATGACTTCTGTCTGTCTTCATAAGATTTATTCCATTGCCCTTCATAATTACAGAAAAAATATGTTATTATTTATTTTGCCTTCCTGTTTCTAGTGCCCAACACCCCTTGTATTTTTATAATTCTTGATATAAACTTTCTGTTTTGTTTGGAAAAGATTTGTATATTTCAAAATGTCAGTTCTATTCTATGTTGTTGGTATCTTGAAATTGTTTTATTGTACCTTTTCTAATGTTTTGCTTTTACTCTTTCTTATTTTGCAACACTTTATGTGGTCTCCTTTTCCCGTTTCATTTCTAAGCTTGTTTGATCCAACTTTGATGCTTTATCTTTTCCTTCCTTCCTTTATTGCTGCCCATGAGGAATATAACAGAAATTTTCATTTTGTCCTCAGACCCTTAAATTATGACCCTAAGAAATGAATGCATCATTTTCAGCTGTTACCACCTATGCCACATAAATGATGTTTCAGACATGTAATTTGATCTCTAAGCAAACTATAGAAACACCTGTGTCATATGCCTTAAATTAAACAGCTGTTCTCTGTAAGCCATAATGATTTTGAGAAATACTCAGGAAAATATATGCTTAGCTGGGTACACAGAGTATTTCTGGCTTCAACTTCCTGCCCACAGTTCCTGCTTCCTCTAAGTTCTCTGTTGATGCTACTTGACAAACCAGATTTAGGTTACCAAGGTTCAAACATATTTGGTTCTTAGTGTACCACACACCTTCATATCCTCAGTAACCCAGGTGGGAGACAAACAACAAAACCTGAGCAAGACTATAATGGCATAGCTGGATTCACAGCAAATGTTCCTGCAAATCCCATCACTAAGTGTCATTAAAAATTTATAATAGCTTGAATTTGACCATCAGCTCACATATGTAAAGTCAAAATGGCTCAGTCTTTCCCCTGCCATAAATACTTATTCATTCACACCATTATCAGTTGGTACATCCTATCTCATAGCTTACAGTCAGAAGCATCTCACACAGTTCATGTCAATTAAGGTCAAAGAGCCGTCATAGTAAATCTACATTTTCCTTAGTAGTTTCAGAACTACAGAGTAAACTATTAATTCCTATCAGACATATCCAAGTCTAAATTCACATTCAGGTCGGTATTAAAGCTGTGTACATGGCATCTCATAAGTCCTTCACTACCTCCATTGACTCTAGCCATCTTGACAATCTTTCATAGGTTCACAGGAGATTACTAGGCTAACGGCTTAAGCGCCTTACAAGCCTAGCAAAAATAATCCAATTTTACCCCAATATATGGCTCCTAGGGTTAAGAGGGTGGCATGGATTTGTGCCTGTGCATTGAGTATCTCACAGATTGGCCCTGTCCATAATGGACATAGGCACTACACCAGGTGTGAATTTGTGATTTCCCATTCATTGTTCCAAAGTGCTTTTGAGGAGGGTCAGGGAAGAGCTCTGCTTAGTGTGAATAGGAAGCCTGTTGCAAAGAAGGGATAAACTCTGAGACACATATCTGTCTCTCCAGCATGTTTTGTTTTTGTCACTGACTAAGTTTAGATCCCTAGATCAGGTGACCATTGTGCCGTTTTACTTGCAGATGTGCAGCAGCTCCATCAGGGCTGGATTTGTGAGTGTCTTCTATGTCAGGCATAGGTCACCCCATTAATAGCCAGTTGGCGACAGAGTAAAGGGCTAGGGCTTTTAGTCTAGCCACATAGTTCATGTTGGTTACACCATGTATTTTCTTTGTAAGGAACCTCTGAGGTCATTCCAGCTGCTGTAGGTGTCTAGTCAAGTACATGCCAAATGGTGCATCTTACACAAATATTGGTCTAATGAGGGCTGAGTACACCAGGACTATAATTTCCTTGGATCTGGATGACATACCTTTAATTATAAGTTGTGCCACATAAAAGGATTTCCTCACCATTGTGGATGACATATGGTGGTCAAATTTCAGGCTACTATCTATCTGTGTACATAGATCTCTTACACCTGATTCCACTCTAAGGGGTGTGCTATTGATGTCGTAATTTGCAGGGGTATTTGATTTCCCAAAGGGTATGATGATGCATTTTTTGCATTTAGTTTTAAACTATGGTTCTGGCACCAATCATTTCTCTGATCTAAACCTTCATGATGGATATCTATATCACTGAGGGATTCAGTGAATGTCCCCAACTTGTAGTCATTGTCAGACTTTGTCATCCATAGAAGTATATTCTGAACAGGAGTGGTCCTAGTACTGAGCCCTGTGGCACACAAGTAGTAACTGGCCTCTTGCTGGATCTGGATTCACCCACTTTAACTCCAAGTATCCTGTCTGTGAGCCAATTGGCTATCCATCTGGTGACATAGGGATTTATGCCCAGTTTTGTGAGTTTATTTGTACTACCTCAGTGGAGAACTGAATCAGTGCCTTGGCCAGGCTGAGGTAAATGGTATGTACTGTTTTACCCTCATCCATGGCCTTAGTTACTTTCAAAAAGGAATCCACCAGATTCAGTAGGTGTGACCTGCCCTTGGCAAAACTGAATTGGGTCAGGTCCAATGTTTGGAGGTCTCCTATGTCATTATTTATCAGATCCATGATTATTCTTTCCATTGCTTCACATACAAGACTAGTCTGAGTTCCTGGGTCCCCTTTTATGCAGAGAGATGACTGTTGGGGTCCTCCACTCTATCAGGACAAAGTCAGTCCAGAGGCTGTGGTTAAATAGAGATCCTAATGGGCCTGAAAAGTCCTGATTTAAGAGGTTTAAGAGGGAACCTGGTATATTGTCAGGCCCCCAATGAAGCTGTGTTTTTATCTAATTGGTGATGGAGTGGTGAAGGGTATTTTTTGGGGGAGAACTGGGAGTGATGGGAGGTGAAATTTGAGCTGAATTTGTCAGCCAGCAGATTTGCTATGTCTTCCGGCTGAGTATAGGTGATGCTATCTACAACTAATTAAGTACATTGTTGGGTGCTGCTCTTAAGAGTCGAGAAATAACTGAAAAATGTCTCATGGTTATCCTTAGCTTTGGAGGCTATTTTTTACCTCAAAGTCTGCTTTCAGAGACTTGACTAGTACCTTGCTTCACTTGTTTAGATTAATGAGGGACTTATCTCTCTACTGTGCACATTTCCTCTTACATCTGGACATGATTTTCTTTCTTTCATTGTACAACCTATTAATACTTGGGCTCCACCAGGGTGGCTTGTCTTTAAGGTTTGATCAGAGTTTATTTCAGTCTGGTACTGCCATTTTTATGCAGTTGTTTATATGGTCATTCAGGGCTTCTGTGTATGCATCTACATACATTTCTCTGCTTTCTGGACTTGGGTAGCTTGAAAACTAGCTATGCTGTCCCTTAATAGAGGGTAATGTACCTTAGAGAAGTTCATAAAGTTTCTGGCATTAGGTGGGGTGACTAGTTTTATCTTTATTTCAAGGGAAACCACTTTGTGATCTTATTTACTAGTGAAGACATAACACTAGGGGGTGAGGATGCAGCAGTCTCTATTTGTGAGTACCAGATCTAGGATATTTGTTCCCCAAGTAAGAGTGCAGACTAGTTGCTCCAGGGCATTTGAATTTGTTTACAAAGTCAAGAAATCTTTGGGCCTGCATGGTAGTGGTCGTGTATAACTCCCAATTAATGGAGGGGTAGTTAAAATAACCCATGAGTATGATACTGGACTGGATGGTGAGTGATTCTAGTAACTTCAGATATGATGTATGGGTTTCCCGGTTCATGTTGGGAGATCTGTAGCATACGGTAATGGGTTTTTCCCTTGTATTATTTGGATATAGAGTAGCTCAAGCATGTCATATTGTCTGACCGTCCTTTAGATTTGCTTATACTTTATGTAGCTAGATACACCTCCTCCTTCTCTTTCGTGTTCAGTGAGAGGCTGGAATGTATGAAAGGCATTACAGCATGCACTTCCAGAGTTATTTCCATGGCTTTGATCCATGTTTCAGTAACTGCACAGATGTCAGCATTCTCCAGGGTGAGGGAGAGCTTCCAGGAGTGCAGTTTCTTGATGAGGTTCCTAGCACTGAGCAGTAGCACCTTTAGCTTGCCCTGAGTAACTTTTATTATGTTGGAAGGTTTGTATGTTTGGCAATGCCTGAAAAAAGGCACTATAGGGGTGGATAATGCTTTGGCCAGTGTCTAAAAGCCTAGAGGTGACAGGTGAAGACCATCTTTGAAAAAGCAGCATGGCCTATCAACCACATCTCCCAAGGCTGACAAGTATTGGACCCCCTTGGAATGAAACTAGTAGCCAAGCCAATTGTTAAAGTTGATCATTTTCTGCTGGTATTGTTGCATCATCCTTGCAGACAGTAGAATAATGCTTAGTGCTAGGCTCATATCTGCCTGTGACACTTATTCTGCCAGCTCAATCATGTCTTTCTTCATATAGACCAAGGAGGTACATCTCAGGTCATTCACATTCGCATGAACTATAACTGAGTCATACTGGTACTTAGGGGTAAATGACCAGAATGCTTGTGTGATCTGGTGAATCCTAGCACCTGACAGGCAACTAACTGTAACCTTCCCCTTATCCAGCCTGGTAAGAGGGACATTGGTGTGTCTCACAATGGAGTCTCCTATGACCATAATATTGGGTCATGGAGTGTTTCGTCTTATAGGCTTGATAGTTGAGGCACAATGAGATGTGGCTTTATGTGTTGTGATGGGAATTGTCTTGTTTATGTACATGCAGAGTTTCTGACAACTGTGTCTGAGAGGCCTTCGAGGTTCGGCTAATTTACATGTGAGCACCTCTGCATATGTGAGTCTATGTGTGTGGTCCTTTGTTTGTGTGGTGAGTAATGTGTGTGAGTCACTGACAACCTGTTTGTTGCTTTTTGTGTCTATATGTGAGAGACAAGCCTCCACTATTAATGTGTAATTACATCTCTCACGTACTGTATTTGTCTAAGCCGCGGTGGTACAGTGGTAGCATTGTTGCCTCACAGCAAGAGGTTCTCCTGTTTGATTCTTGGCTGGAGTGCTTTCTGTGTGGAGTCTGCATGTCCTCCCCGTGGCTGAGTGGTCTCTAAAAGACATGCGTGAATGGGCGTGCCTTCGCTGAAGGTTGGATGTCGGGCTGGTAACTCGGCACCATAAATATCGACTGCCAATCATTAGCCTACTGGAGTTCCGCTGTGGTGACCCCTAACTGGGAAAAGCCAAAAAGACAAACAACAACATACTGTATTTGTCTGTATGAGAATTAAGTGTTTGTTAGTGTACATAAGACAATTGTTACATTGCCTCAGGGTATCCATGTCTACCAAGCTGGATGCAGAGACAGCAGGAAAGTGCCCATCCATGTTGCATGTCCTAATGTGAACTTGAAATAATAGGAGTAAAGGGTGTTTGTAACCGGATGTGCTTACATGGTGTAATCTGCAGCTAACCTAACCAGCCATGCTGTCTAGTGCCAAATCAGATGCTCGCTGAGTGCTATAATAAGGTAACTAGCACAGTAAACTTTCACAATATAATGAAAATAAGTAATGTTTCCAGATGTTTGCATTTGTACAGGGCACTGGCACAGCTAACAGCTCTGTGCAAATGTGCTGAATTTATACCAGCACTGGAAACGCAGAAAACTGACGAAGCCCTCTGGCCAATATTATGAGTACACTTACAGCCCTTTCGTGTGCTTCCCAGTTCACATAGACCAGGTAAACACCTACTGCCACTAGATGAATAATCCCAGTCCTCCTAATGTAAAAGCACAGTGAAGGAGTATCTGGACTAAAATGCTACCACAAATAATCTTAAAGATATGGCTACAGCAGTGTACTTCAAACAGCTTATAAAAGTGTAATTATTCACAACTGTACAGAATTTATACAGGCACTAAAAACAAGATAAGGTGATTATTAAGCCCTCTAGCCAAAAAAAAAAAACTACATGCAGAAATCTCAAGTGTGTTTCCTGACCTAATCAGACCAGGCTACCACCCAGTGCCACTAGATGGAAAATCCACTGACCTCTTCATGTTAAAACACAGAAAAGTTCTTGCTAGATTAGAAAAATATACTACTTTACCCAACACCTAGCTAGATTTTTATTATATTAATTTAAATTTTAAATTTTAATTTATTATATTAATAGCCATTTTCTATTCTCCATCTTATTATTTATAGTCTTATATACTGGTATAGTGTCTATTAAGCTGCAATATATTTTACTGTAGTCACTACTCAACTACAACAGTTGTGCTGCAAATACTGTGTATAACCTGTTACTTGTACGCTTTTGTGTAACTGAAATTTCAAGTAATGTATTAGTTACATTATCTACATGGATAACATAACTTTATTTTCAGATCATTTATAATTTTTTATTACTTGTGTATTGTGTCTTCTTCATTGAACAGTGATATGCTTAGTATCACACAGTATATTTTTTGGCAGTGCTTTGCTGATCTATAAACTCTTCAAATGTTTGAATTATTATATTTAATCATATGATCATATTCACTGCACTCCAAATCTTTAAAAAGATGAATTTGCCATGCATCTTTCTGACATCAGAAATGTGTTTAACAAATTTGTCCTGCACCTTTAAAAGCTGTTATGAGTCTCACTCTGCAGCACACACAGTAGCCACAACAGAACAGTGTTAGAATAATTTTGACAGCTTTGAAAGCTACAATACAACTGCAATGCCAGACAAAAAAGGTAGTGTGTCAGAGTGGCAGCTTTTAAAGCTATTGTTTAATCGGAGGTATACTTTGCCTCTGGCTGTTAACTTTGTGAGCAGGGCTAAGTTTGTTTCAGCTTTCAAAGCTTTAACATTTCACACTTATACACTTCTTTTTTACTAGTACTACATTAGGTAGCATAAAGCTCCATTCAGTAGATGTCTTTGTTCTCAGGGTGAATTTCTTAACATCCATTTCTCAAACACAACGCAAGTTAGTTATAATCAGATGCCTAGCTGTTGTCCTCTGCAGTATATTATGAATTAATTTGTGGAGTTTTTCTTCCAAGACTTCTTTTTAAAATAGGCTCTGCCCACTGGGATTATCTTGGTCAATAAATAAAAATAAATGGCATATATAATTATTTCACCCATTGCAAGCTCAGTATTTTTTTTATTTCTTTCGACCAATAACAACATTGTCATTCAATGAAAATACTTTTTCACCTAGTTGCTTAATGGAGAACTTCACCTAAATGTCAAGTTTTTCCTCCCAAAAAGTGATCTTCCCTCTGTGTAATCCAGTACTAAACATATCACATGTAGAAAAAGCATCATTCAATAATTTGTTTGTTTTATGTCTGAACTTAATTCTGTTTGCCTTTCTTTCCTGCATTTGTCTCATCATCTGTAACATCATGAAGGCTACTAAGAGTGGCAAAGTAATTAAAGTTAGATCACTCATTCCAGCTACAAAGCCATTTAAGAAAACAGTGACTCTTAAGCAGTGGCATTTAAATGTACCTTGTCAGTCACAAATTGCCAGCATCACAGCACAGATAAATAACTTGCCCTGAAATCTGAACAAAAGCAAGGCTTTCAAGCTTAGTTTTCAGTTGTAAATAAACAAGAAAACATAAGTTGTACTTACATTATTTTATTTTATTGCAAATTAGTTATCTTTCCTTTTAATTATACAGTGAGTGACACAAAGACAAAATATTTTTATATTTTCTTAATTTTTGTAAGTTATCTGATTTTGCATTTTTCTACACTTTATTTTCTGAAAAAATGCATGATGATTCTGGTGTTTTATTACAGCATTTTGCATTGCTGTTTTGTTGAGACAAGACAATGATTCGAGGAAGGAAGAGTAACATCAAAGACTCGAATTCTATGGTTAAGAGAGTAGCCTAATGGTTAAGGTATTTGCCTTGCAAACACAAGATACAGGGTTTGAGTCTCACAAGGAATAATTGGCTAGGCTTCAAATAGCTCACAAGGGCAGTTAGCCTAGTACTAATCTATGAACCAAACCTATGCAACACAAACTATCTCAGCACAAGTAACACCTATTAATCACATGGGTTAGATTTCTCACACTTGAGCACTGAACTAGAGTTGTTACTTTGAAAAGAAATAGTCCAAAGCACCCAGAAAACAAACTCAGCCACTAATATAAGGATAATTCCAACTTTATTCAACCAAAAAAACATAAAACATTCTCTTTATACAGTAGTTACGTTACAGGCCAATAATGTTCCAGGACTGAATGAAAATATATCCATAGTTCCCTTATTAAAAATTAGATCCACTAAGTTATGCTTATTTTTGTTACATTTTGTTATAAGTACATGGCTGAACCTGTTTTTTTAATAACTTTATAATTCTGTTGTACCTTGTTATATAAATACTTTTTATGAAAATGTATTCATAAGTTTTAAACAAGATGGTGTTATATACATTTTTATGTTTCAAGGATCTGGGTTTTAGTACAGAATGCTGTTGCTGAGGTCTTACAAATGTAGTACTTAAAAAGATCACTAGAGGGAGCACAAATGCAAGTTTTGTTGTGTCAATTCATGCATTTTATATGTAGTTTTAATAGGAATAGATTTATTTACATTTTTTACTCTATTTAAGGTATTTATAAATTGTTTTTGAAGTTTTAAGAAACTGTGTATGATTTTTAACATGTTTTAACATTTGTTAATAGGTTTTAGGCAAATGTGTTGTATCAGTATGTTATTTTAGATAAGTAGGCTTGAATATTCATATTTTACTGTACCTTTAGACTTTGTGTCATAGTTAATTGAAATGATGGCAACATACTGGTATAAAAGGATTTTGGTTACATGCAGTCCACATCTGATGAAGGTTTTAACAAAAACATACTGTATAAAGAGAGCGTTTATGTTTTTTATTTATTTATTTTTTTTGGCTGAATAAAGTTGGAATTATCCTTATATCAGTGGCTGAGTTCACTTTCTGGGTGCCTTGGACTATTTCAAGTGCTTTTTGGTGCTGTTGGCATTTTGTTTCTGTGTATGAACAGAACAATTAACTCAGCTACATTTTCAAGCCTGCCATTCAAACATCCCTTAAAAGGCTGTATCAGGGATTGCTGTTAATGAAAATTAAAGGAAGAAAGGCAAAGTAATTAAAAATGTGGACTGCTGTTGAGAGTGAAAAGTAAGCAGCTGCAGTACTGTTGTAAGCTGATGAGAGAAAAAACTGCAGTAAATGATTGTCTCAACCTAAGGATTTCTATTTGTCCATCCAAAATGACATAACCGAGGTCAAGGCATTGATGATAAAACCAAATCATGCCACCCATGGCAGCCCCCCTTTCAGGCCATTTTGGGGTAATTAGAAAATAATAATAAGCATTTAAACAGTGACATTAGTAATACAGAAAATTTCAATCTATGCTGAAAAACATATATTATTTTTCAGTTCTTGGGAGGGTATAAATCCCATACCAAGTAGAGAGCCTTTGTGTTCCCTGTTTTTGACTATTCCTGTATTAAGCATGCCATGGTTCAAGTTCTGGCAAGCTGAAGTCCTACATCAACAATATCACCTTCCTGATTGTTTTATGTTATGTTGTCCTCTGTTGCCACCCTTTAGCTCCATGACAGAAGTCTGCATCTTTCCCATGCTAAAACTGCCTCATTTATATACTTCTAGACTGATACTCCCCTAGATTATGTATGACTCCCTGTTTCTTATCATCACTGTTTTATTCTAAGAACAGTGCTACTCTCGAGACAGTTTATAGAGACAATAAGCTATATAGATATATATTTTATGCTGATTATTTAAGATTGTACTAATGGTAATAATATGCTTCTTTCTGGGGTTTTTTTGTCAACAACTTGTATATGCTTATTTCTTGTAATTTTATTTGTAATTTGTTTGTAATTTTAACTGTTAATATTTTGTACTGCAGAGTTTTTCTCCCCAGGCCGCCACTGAAAATGGGTTCTTTTGGTCCAGTGGACATTCCTGGAAAACAAAAAGCAAATAAATAAAATAAAAATAAGCATATTTCAACAACTCCTTTTTGTTCAGGTAGTATTTCAAATGCAAATGCTATGTCACAATAGATACAAACCACTTTGGTGTGCAACAAATTTATATGACCTTGCAAGGAATGCAGTCTGGTGAGGGCCTTCAGATTAATGTTAGTAAAGCTACGTCTCCATGTTTTTCCTTCAAGCGTTCAGAAAATATAAATCTAACTACTGTCGTAAATAATATACTAACACAAACCTACCTTACTCAAGAAGTCACTTCTACCAAACTCCCTGGGGGAAGACAAGACAATTAGTTATACCTTTCAACGTCTTAGAGCAAGAAATCTGGATAAAACCATAAATAATGGGGGGGGGGACCAAAAATAGCGACAATTTTTAAATATTGCTCTTACAAACTTAGAAACTTAATATAATATTTTGCTTTACATTAGCATGAATTTTCTGAAGGATATGAATTCTGAAATGTAAATATCTTTTATTATATTTGGACTTCAATCTTCAATGATTTAACAGAAAACCACAGTTTTATGAAAAACAGAATGAAAATAGGCAAAAATCTGGACATTCTGCAAAAATTTGTACATTGAGAGGTATGATATTAATGCATTAATTACTAACAAAACTAAGTTGGTGGGTTAACACTACCGTGACAAAGCTCAACTCACTACTGCTTCCTGTGTCTAATTCCCACACTCTTACCCTCTGTTCATGCCCACAGCAACTTACACATTGCAATTTACAATTTGAACTTGACCAGGGATGAAATAGAATCTCTAGGTTTCCCAGTGACCTTTATTGTAGGCCCCAACTTTACCTCTTTTTGTACCCCAGACTGGTTGGGATTTAATCAACAGCTCACTTTTATTAATTTTAAAATTTCATACAAGTTATTATATTCCTATGTTCTCAGTGACAGTTGCTGCTATCAGCTGGTAAAACCCCAGTGGAAATGTTGATTCTCATTTGCAAAATGTCTACCAATTCCTATTCCAAAACATTAATGTGGTGATGCAGTCTGTGCTGTATATATTGGTAAATCTGGACTAAGCTTCCAGTTAATTTTAGGCATATCTGTGATAAACATACATTTGAATATACACTGAAAACAATACTCCAATGGCATCACTGTGGTATCACCTAAGTCAGCAATGTTTTTAGAAATTTTAAAAGAAAAATCATTTCATCACCATTACCACTGTTTGTATTCAGGATATATACTGCTGTCTTATTCAAAACAATTACATGCTTCTCAGATGAAGGTTAAACGTGACTTATGTCATCACTGTATTAACTGTAGTTAGTTCATAGGTTCATACAACCTCTTAAGTTAAGCTGCAGAATGTGTGTAACCATCAGTTCATCTGTTTTTGTCATGTATTTAATTAACTGTAAATATATTTCCATTTACATTTGTTTTCTGTGTTATGTTTTCTGACCCTGTTTTTTTTTATTTATTTGACTCTTAGAACACTAATTTTATACAAACCTTGTGTTTATCTGTTTCTGTTGGAGTATTTTGCTGTGGGACTTTACTGAAAATGAGATGTGCCCAGCTCGAATTTCTCAATTAGCAAACAAACAAACATATAAATAAGCAGGTAGCATCTTTCATCATCTCAGTTCTATAGGTTTTAGAGCTGGAGTAATTTGTTTCTGAAGATAAAAATGTGCCATCTAGGGAACTACAAGTCTAAAGAAATCTCAACAAGTTTATTGCTATAAAGTACATTGTCCAGTTATGCAGAGAGTGAAAAACTAGACTAACTACATTTTGACTTTACTTGTTTGTCTTGTATGTAAATTCTGTTATCCTAACAGTACATGAAACTAGAGCTTAGCAGATTGTATTGTCCATTCCACTCCATGTTACCCTTCTTTCATTTCCCACCTGAGGATCTCTTGGTTTGTTTAACACCTCTCTCATTTCTATTTGTAGTGTTCTCCATTGTGTTATTGCCTAGTCTGTAAAGAATATTTCTAATGTCTCCTTTAAACAACTCCCAGTTTTCACTTACAGCTCATGGTGATAAGGATTTAGATGCTTGCAAATGTTTCTCTGTCCTTTTTTATTTGTTTAGAAAATGTTTCTGCTTATGTTGTATCACTGTTGCCTTTTATTTCTCTCCATCTCACACCTCACTGAGTTTGCTTTGAGATCTTTCAGTCTTCTTTAGTTAGACAGCTTTGCTTAATTAATCATTGTATTCATCTCTTTAGAAGTGAACAAATGGGTTTTTTTCATAATCATGAACATCAGAACTGAATATGTGCATTTGCTTTCATAAGTAACCTGTGAAGGAGATAATTTTCTTCATTATTTTGCTGTGAGTATCATTGCTAATATATACTTATCTCTAAACCTGCTTTACACCTGACTTCTTAACTACAATATTAACTTTTCTGCCCTACCTAGTTCCTTCCCCCACTTCCATTTCTTTGAATTTCTAAGCACTAATCACAAGATCTACTATCTGTCTGACAAACCCATTAATACACTTCTTCAAAGGCTTAATGTTCAGCATCTACTAATGTGTAAGCGTCTTTTATACTATAATAGTTACCTCTACTTACATATAAATGTAATCTAATTAACAAACATATGAAATAGATAGTCCATCTACCTACTTAACTAAATAAACTATTTAAAACATCAGCAAGGTGTCTTTATCCCTCCCACAGGGAGGGTATCAGAGAGACAGAGTCTCCTTGATCTGTTAGCTAAAGTGATTTTATCTGGACTAATCATTTGTACTTTATTTCCTAAATTGTAAAATTAGGCTGCTCCTGCCTTTTAATGTCCTTTCACTAAAGGTGAGGCTGAAACTCTCTGGAAAGAACACATGTTTACATCCATGCTCTTCATATTCTTAGCTTTCCTTTAGAGTGGCTTCACTGACCAATCTCAAACAAGAGGCTGGGCTTGTGATATAGTGGGTTTGTGGCCAAAGAATGCTAGGAATTATGCATTTCATGCTTCCCTATTAGTATATTTGTAGATGGGTCCCAATAACTGTGCAGTAACTTGGTCAGTTTAAAGAGGTAGTAGTTCATAGCCAATTGAGTTCACCATGGATGAATTCAAATATCAGAAGCTGCATCAAAGAAAGAGGTGCAGGAGAACCTGAGGAGAAATCCCACAACAGGGTGTTCTATGAAAGCTCTGCCGCTAAAGTTGGGCAGAGGATTAGAAATGGTAACAGTAGTTATGTGTTTAAATTAGGGAAGAATGTAATAGATAAAAATCCCTTTCTAAATGTATAAGGCAGTGTAGAAAGGTTTCTAATACTAACATATGTTTAAATGAGGATGGTAGGGTTATTACAGATGCAAAATCTCTGATGGAACATTTTTCTGATTTTATGCAAATCAAGTTGAACAGAGTACTTGCCAGAGCAATCTTAGTTATGACCTTTCTCAAAATGATTGACAGCATCCAACTATGTCATTGAAATTGGTGGAAAGGGTCTTCTCCATGATAAAAACTAATGCTTCTCCAGGTCCTCATGAAATAAATGTGTTCTTCCTAACATATATTAGGAGAGTGTATTGGCTGTATTAACTTTTTATATTTTGGCAAACTTTATCTGGTGAAGTTCAGCCACAATGAAAAAGTAATATTATTCCAATCTGTAAGGGAGGGAAATCTGATAAGACTGAAAACTTTTGGCTTATAAGTCTTACTAGTCTGATTGGTAAATGGTTTGAGAGATTTCTGATTAAGTATTTTGAAAGCAATTGAAAGTACATATTTTGATGTATATCAATAAGAATTTACCTCAGAATGGTCTATTATTACTAATCCGGTAAGCTTCTACACTGATGTTGCACACTCACTTGATAATAATGTGGATATAGATGCAATTGATAACAATTTGACAATAGCATTCAGTTCTGTTTCACACAATTAAATTATAATGGCATTTCCGAGTTGGAAGCTGAACAAGTTTTTTATCTGGTGGATAGCAAACTAATAAAAAAAATTAAGAGTGTGTATTCAAGGGAATATATCTATGAAAATTTTAACAGAAAATGGGGTACTACAGGGATCAGCTCTGGGCTCCTTCGTATTTCATGTTATGTCCGCATTTCACGTTTCAGAAAGTTGTTGAGTTTTGAATTCACAGATGATGCCAAGATTGTTGGTATTAGTTTATTTATTAGTCATCAGTTTAAGACTGAAAAATACCTAGACTGAACATATGTGGAGAATTAAAAGGGGTAAACTGTAATGGCTGTATATGCAGGTTACTTTAATTGGTAAAGGTAATTTAAGATATCCATTTAGTATGAACTGTCCAACAACTGAAGAATGCAAGGAATTTGAAGTGTTATTTTTGAAAGCAATTTGAAATTTGAGAGGCAGGAGAAAAAACAAATTGAAGAATAATTATTCTGTAGTTAGAATGTTGCTACAAACCATTACTTCTAGAGCTGTCAGGATAAAGCTGCTCATCTTTATGTCCATCATAAGACCAATAATGGAATATGACTCTGTTTCTTTTTTTTTTTAAAACAAGTTTATTAGTTTTAACATACCAAATAAATATTATAACAATCTTATACAAGCAGTTAACATATAAACAATTATAACATTTGATAAAACAACTAAAGTATTTACAAAGACATCCACTGTAAATCAAATCAATTAATTAAACTGTAACATCTTACTAATGAAACTAAGACTGTTTTAACAAGTTTTGTAAGGTATCCCATATATTATAGTAAGATGTTTTCCTAATGGTTCTTGACTTTATTGTCATTAGTTCCATATGACACACTTCAATCATAACATTTTTAAATTCATTAAATGAAGGAGGAGTATCTGAAATCCAGTTTCTGGTTATTATTTTTCTAGCCACAGCTAGAATTGACCACAATAAAGGAAGTTTAACTTTTTTAACACATTTAGGAACAGGGGTGTTAAATAATATAAGTGATTTAGAGACTATGAAATTATCTGTGAAAAGAGCCTGCAAAAAATCATTGATTAACATCCAATATTCCTTCAGTTTTATACAATCGTAAAACATATGTGCCCAATCAGCATTTATTTCTACAGTGCATCTCTTAAATATGTTGTCTTTATTGTTTATTTTAGTCATCATTAAGGGTGTATAGAAAGATCTATGTAAAAATTTCCCGGTAAAAAGTCTCCAATTAATAGAATAAGTAGTTTTATAAGCAGATTCCAATATATATTGTTTATCTTGTTGTTTTGGTGATTCACCATTAATGGAATTGAAATAATTCCAGTAATTATCTGAACTATAATAGGTTTCATCTTTAATAATTTTATGTATGTGTGAGAGCTTACCTTTATCAGAAACCCTATGTTGTAAATTTAATATCAAGTAGTCAATCAGAATTGGGACAGATTCTTTAACTGTTAAAGACATTAAATCAAGTTTATTAATAAGATGTTGTCTAAAAGTCTGAATCTCTAACCAACATGTTTCTCTCAAATCAAATTCTTGCTTTAAGAAGTCTAAATTTTTTACTTTATTGTCAGACAGCATCTGATACCAATACTTTAAATTATTCTCTGTGACCAGAAGAGTTCTTTCAGAGGTGGATGATAAAAGAATACCTTGTGTATACATTATAGGAAATAAGATAAAATTCCATTCCTTATACTTAGGATGTATATATATATAAAATTACGATATCTAATAATAATATTTAATGGGTAACTAGCTATATATTTTGGTGTAATAGATGAGGTACAAAACTCTTTTAGTAACCATAACATGGGATTGTTTATAATAGTATTTTTGTGAGTTAATGATATTTTTGTGAAGTGCATGCTAATTAATTCCCAGTATTCCTTCCATTTTGCAACATATGACTGATCTATTAGCAATGTTATAACTTTTATAATAGAAGAGATAGCATATAAATTAAAGTCTGGAAATGATATGCCCCCTTGAGACCAACTATTAGTATGTTTCTTTAATGCAATCCTAGGTCTATTAGGTGCCCATAAGAAATTTAACATTTGTGAATTTAATTTCTTAATTATTATTTTTGTAGGTGGGAGTATTATTGATTGTATTATGTATAATATCTTTGGGAATATTATCATTTTAATAATTGTGAGTCTTTCTTCCATGGTAAAAAACATATTGTTCCAGCTATTGAAATGATTTTGTATATTATGAAGACAATTACTATAATTATTATGTATGATAGATTTAATATCTTTAGTTAATATTATGCCTAAATAAGTTATTTGACCTGAATTGGGTATGTATTTGAGAAAATCATTAGTGAGAACATTTTTTCCCTGAGTATATTGGTAATATTTTAGTTTTTTCTTCATTAAATATCAAACCAGAAATATTCTTGAAATCTGTCATCTTGTCAAATAATGCATAGAAGAATTTGTTCCTGCTGATGTAATTAGAACATCATCTGAAAAAGTTGATTTTAGATATTGTATTTTCATCTATTGAATCCTTCTATATCATTGCTGTTTCTAATCAAATTAGCCCAAGGCTCCATTATTAAAGTAAATAATAATGGTGAAAGTGGACTTACCCTTGTTTTGTACCTTTTAATATGGGTATTTTTTTTTGTGAGACATATGTTCCTATTTTAATGTAAGCCAATGTCTTTGTATTTCGCAGATGTTCAATTAAATCACAAATGTATCAGAGAAATTTGTACACTTCAATAAGATAAACAAATAGTCCCAACTCTACTGGAGTCAAATGCTGAACTTATATCAGGGCTGATGAGTGTCAAATCTTTCTTTTTCTGTTAGCATAATCAATCAGAGTTAAAAGTTCTCCTTATATTATCAAAAGTATTTTCTATTTATAATAAAGCCTGTTCTGATCTATATCTATTATACTTTGGTATGATTGTCTTTAATCTGCTCTGCAAATATATATTCATGAACATTTTATAATCAACATTAAGTAATGAAATAGGTCTATATGGAAGTGCATCTAGTTGATCTTTATTGTTTCAAATTAGCCAAAATAAATGTGTATTGCCAGGATGGGGAAATTGATAACTCATTTTGAGCTGAAATGAAAACCTTATGTATTAATGAGCAGAGTACTAGGAAGGATTTTATAAATCTACCCAGAGGAATAATACCATCATTACCTGGTGCTTTGTTTGATTTAGAAGTTTATTTATTTGTGTGATAAATCCTCTGTATATGTAGCTATATTTTTTATCTATTAATCTAGGGGCCTGTTCCCCATTTATTAAGTTTTTGTTCATGTTTGTAATTATAAAGGTTCTTTAATTTATCTTTAAGAATCCATATTAATGTTATTATGGTTAATGTTATGAAAGTGATTTCTAAATTCATCTAATATTTCTGGTAAACTAGAGACGTTTCTTCTTTTTCTTTGAGAGAAAATTTCTTTGATGTGATTTTTGTTTATTCAGCCTTTTGTTTTATTTTTAAGTCTATGGGAAGTATTTGGGACTCTATTGAGTAAGACAAAATTTATATTTTCTCTAATGTTATTTTGACTTTGTGGACTTAAAATTTCTTTGTATTTCTCATTTAATTTATTTATTTCCTCAATGACTTTTTTGTCCATAATATTTTTCCTTATTATTATTAATATTTAAATTTTTTTGATGCAGTGTTTCCTTTTTTATATACCATTACTGTGAAGATTGTAATTAAGGTAATTGTCTATGTACCTTCAGGAAGTGACGTGTTTGTTTGTTATTTAAATGCCTCACAAGTTTTGGCGCCTCGTGAGCATTTTTCTTTTACTCTGAAGAAGCTTCCGTTATATAGAGAAGCGAAAACCTTTTTTATTCTACAAATAAATCTGTGTTAAGGTTCCAGTGGCTTGCGGGTCCTTTGTGGCTTCTGATTTTGTGGTTTCTACAGTTTGCTTCTCTACTTTGATCCAATGTATGATAGATTTAATATCTTTAGTTAATATTATGCCTAAATAAGTTATTTGACCTGAATTGGGTATGTATTTGAGAAAATCATTAGTGAGAACATTTTTCCCTGAGTATATTGGTAATATTTTAGTTTTTTCTTCATTAAATATCAAACCAGAAATATTCTTGAAATCTGTCATCTTGTCAAATAATGACCGCATAGAAGAATTTGTTCCTGCTGATGTAATTAGAACATCATCTGCAAAAAGTTGGATTTTAGATATTGTATTTTCATCTATATTGAATCCTTCTATATCATTGCTGTTTCTAATCAAATTAGCCCAAGGCTCCATTATTAAAGTAAATAATAATGGTGAAAGTGGACACCCTTGTTTTGTACCTTTTAATATGGGTATTTTTTGTGAGACATATGTTCCTATTTTAATGTAAGCCAATGCTCCTTTGTATAGATGTTCAATTAAATTCACAAATGTATCAGAGAAATTTGTACACTTCAATAAGATAAACAAATAGTCCCAACTTACTGAGTCAAATGCTGAACTTATATCAGGGCTGATGAGTGTCAAATCTTTCTTTTTTCTGTTAGCATAATCAATCAGAGTTAAAGTTCTCCTTATATTATCAAAAGTATTTCTATTTATAATAAAGCCTGTCTGATCTATATCTATTATACTTGGTATGATTGTCTTTAATCTGTCGGCAAATATATTCATGAACATTTTATAATCAACATTAAGTAATGAAATAGGTCTATATGAAGTGCATCTAGTTGGATCTTTATTGGGTTTCAAAATTGGCAAAATAAATGTGTATTGCCAGGATGGGGGAATTGATAACTCATTTTGAGCTGAAATGAAAACCTTATGTATTAATGAGTAGGTACTCTTAGGAAGGATTTTATAAATCTAAGGAATAATACCATCATTACCTGGTGCTTTGTTTGATTTAAGTTTATTTATTTGTGTGATAACCTCTGTATATGAAATATTTTTATCTATTAATCTAGTCTGTTGTTTATTAAGTTTTTTGTTCATGTTTGTAATTATAAAGTTCTTTAATTTATCTTTAGAATCCATATTAATGTTATTATGGTTAATGTTATGAAAGTGATTTCTAAATTCATCTAATATTTCTGGTAAACTAGAGACGTTCTTCTTTTTCTTTGGAGAGAAAATTTCTTTGATGTGATTTTGTTTATTCAGCCTTTTGTTTTATTTTTAAGTCTATGTAAGTATTTGGGACTTATTGAGTAAGACAAAATTTATATTTCTCTAATGTTATTTTGACTTTGTGACTTAAAATTTCTTTGTATTTCTCATTTAATTTATTTATTTCCTCAATGACTTTTTTGTCCATAATATTTTCCTTATTATTATGTTTATATGAGTCTAATTTGTTTTGAATGTCTATTAATTCCTTGTCCCAAGATTTCCTTTTATTATTATACCATGTGATACTTTGTCCATATAAATAAGATTTTAGAGCATCCCAAATGTAAATAATGGAGACATCAGGTGTAGTGTTTAAGTCTAAGAAATGTTGCACCTCTGTAAGCATATAATCTTTATAATCTTTTAGTTGAGTTAGGTATGCTGGTATTCTTTTGATCTGAACATTATAAGTAATATTTACCATAAATTTGAAGACAATTGAATTATGATCTGATATAGGGCATGAAATGATCTTAGAATTAATTAGGTCTGTTACCAGTTGGTTAGAAATAAAGACTCTATCTATTCTTGAATAAGTTTTATGTCTATTACAAAAAAGTATATGGTAATGATTTAGAATCTGTCTGATTATTAATATCATTCAAATGATATAAATTAATGAAATCCTTTAAATGTTTTGCATTGAATGTGATTTTCCTTTTCCCTATAGTAGTAGTATCTTTTTCATGCAGGATACAGTTAAAATCTCCTGCTAAAATAATATCTCCTTTAGAAAATGATATAATCTTATTGAGATGGTGTTTCACTGTATTAGTGCCATTTCCTGGTATCCAGTATACATTAATCAATGTATATATTTTTCCATTAATCTGTATTGTAACCAGGCAGAACATTCCTTTGTCATCTTTATATGACTTAATAGTTTTAGGTATGGGCATATTTTTGTTTCATAAGATAGCCCCTCCTCTTTTTTTCGGTGTGTGTTCTGAACTAACCAAGACTGTATATCTATTAGTGGCTAATTTATCTATATATTTTTTCAGGAGATGTGTTTCCTGAAGGAATATTAAGTTGGCTTTATGCAGATTAATATATCTTATTAAACTTGCCCTTTTACATGGGTTATTCAATCCATTAATGTTTAAAGAAATTCCTTTTAAAGTTACCATTTAACTTTTATAGACATATAAAACTTATAATCAGAATAACATTTACTAAAGTAAGTAAGTATTATTATGTCTCCTCCTTTAGGTGTTCTATTAATTATAGCTGTATTTAGTGAAAATCTTATAGAATTTTGTGAAATTTTAACTTTTATTTGTAGTGACAATGAGTTTATAAAATGTGATGTGGATGTCAAAACTATATACACATAACAATAATCAGGTGAAAATATTGTTTGGATTAAACAATGCATCCAGCCTGGAGTTAAAAACTCCAACTTTGAGTAGCAAATACCACTCAAGTTATCCCCCAATCCTAAGCAGCAGTACTCCAGCTGCTACCAAATTAATTAAATACTAACTATTATTAACTAAAGTTAACCTCATTTATTTTGATTATCTATTAAAACAAGACTTAAACAATTTATATAACAGCTTCATATAATCATATAAAAGTTTTATAATCAACTTAATAATGCTATGTACATCTATTCTATATAATGAATTCATTATCATAATAGCATTCTAACAATCTTGAAAGTGGGAGCAGAGAAGAGAGGGAAAAAAGAAAAAAAAAAAAGAGAGAGGATGTCCAGTTGGCAGTTTAATAAAATTTGTAATGATAGGTTCTTATTATATGTTTATGCTCATTTGAATTCAATAACATTTGTTATCTCAGGCTATTATGACTCAGACATTACTTACATTAGAGTATTCCCATTTTCTGCCATAATAGTACTGTTAGTAGCTTTAAAACTTTAAACTACTTGCACAAGAAGCTTCCTTCTCTTACTTATTCTCACCATTTAAATAAAAATGATTATTCTCAGTATATAAGTTAAAAGAACATACTACAAAGCAATATTGATCCCTAGTTATGCATAAATCATTGTGATGAAAGCCAGCTATATCTTATATATCTGCACTGCAGCTTTAAAATGTATCACATGACATTTTCTTCTGTAATAGAATCATAATAATGCACATACTTGTTTATGTTTGTTATAATAAATGCATTATAATATTGTATATCCTTAAATTATAAGCATCCATATGCATTAAAGTGCAGCAATTATATAAGCTTTCAAAGTCATATATACATGAGTTTTAGCTTCTATGCATTCTAAATTATCTCATCTGTTTACTATGGCATAATAAGCCATTTAAAATCATTATAACTTTTACATTTTATAAGTTACATCTTAAATAAGTAAATTATTATAAAGAAAAACTCACATTTTGTTGTCATAAAGTTCGTTTTTCATCACAATACCGCATTTACAGCAGTTCTACTTCCTGAAACAGTTTACTTCTTGAATTTGCGATGAGTCTGTGTGAAATCAGGGGTCAAAGTTCAAAATGGCTGCTTTCAGCCTCTCTGCGTGTTTTCTGGATGTTGAAGCTTTTAAAACGGCTCGAGGACACTATTCACGAGGATACCCATAACTTAAATTGTCTCTTATAACATTCTGGCGGGAATTTTAATAAAAGTAAGTGACAAACATTCATTTTGAATGCAAATGGATTTATACAGTATAAAACCTTCTCAAAGCACTTCACAAGTCATTGCAGTCTCTATGGCAGTGAAACCAAGCCTTCAATTATTTAACATAAACATTACTTATATTTATGTGTCCCATTTCATTTTCTCATTTACAGTATGTTACAAACACATATCAATATTATCAGAACCTTGTTACCTTGTAAGAGAGAAAGAAAAAAAAAAAAAGTACATACATAGATATTTACTTGCTGTTTGTTTTAATAAAGTAAAACCTGAGACATATTACTTACAACTGCTTTAGTTCTAGTCAACTGCAGCTATATCATGACATATTATTTAATATCATGTATTTAAGCAATTTAGTCATAGTATAATATATAGCAGTAATACTTAAACAGCATAAATAATTTTAAAGCGATAATAGATTTTTTCCCCTTTTTTTCCTTCTTTTCATCTTTCCCCCCTCCCTGCCCTCCCTCTCCCTCCTCTATATGTTAGTTTAAAGAGAATGCTATTATTTAAAATAAGAAAATAAAGGAAATATATCATATTACTAACCTTAGGTCTCTTTGTCACAAGAGAGAAACAAGTTGATTTATATCAGGTTATTTGTTCCTCATGAAAGTTTGATTATTCATAAAACACACTTCAGTTCTTGCACATTAAAATAACTTTGTACAAATCATTAAGATATATGTGGTTTTCTTGTAAATGCAGAAACTGTAATTAAAGAGTTCAAAGAAATATAAAACATGTCATTTGTTTTTTAGTCTTTTATTGTTTCTCTGATGTCTTCCAAGAAGTTCCTGTTGCCATTCTCTTTAACTTGCCCATTCCATATCCTCTATTTTATCTAATATTTTATTATTTTTAATATACAACAAAGCAGAGTCCAAGTCTTCAAAAATTCTAGGGCCATCAGGTAAAAAGATTTTTAGTTTGGAAGGAAATAAAAGATGAGTTTTGAACTGTGCTTTCTTAAGCTCTCTTATTAATGGTAAAAAGACCTTTCTTTTTGATATTACCAAAGAAGAATAGTCATTGTCAAAGCGCACAGTTGCTTCATTAATTTTTATAGGTGATTTAGCCCATGCAGATTTTAGTACCATTTCCTTGTCATAAGATGATAAAAATCTTACAATAACTGATCTAGGATACTTTTTATTTGTATTAGAAATGGATAAAGACCTATGGGCTCTTTCAATGCCAAAAGAAAATGCCTCTGACAGATCTAAAGTTTTGGGAAGCCAAGTATTTAAAAAAGATGTAATGTTATTACCTTCTATATTTTCTGGCAGTCCAAAATCCTTATATTGTTGCGTCTGGATCTGTTTTCCAAGTCATCTAGTTTGGATTGAAGGTGTGTGTTTTGTTTCAATAAGAATTCAGTGTTTATTTCTTCTTCCTTAATTCTGTTGTCCATATCATTAAGTGTCTCTTCTATACCTGTTATCTGAGCTTTCTGATGTTGTAGATCTTGGTGTAGCACATCCATTTGTTTTGTGGTTTTCTCTATAAAGTTATCAATTTTAACATCCAGTCTGTCCATTTTAGTTGTTAGTTGCTGTATAGTTGATAATAATGTCTGAAGCTCTTTCTTAATGCTGGAATCCTGACTGTTAGCCTTGCTGGAACTCATTCTGAACAGAAGTGGTGAGAGAGAAATTTCCAAAAAGATTTCTGACAGGAAAATTAGTTAGATTTTCTTTCTTTTCTAGATATTATTCAAGGTACTGATATTCCAAACGTTTTTAGAAAGAAAATTATTCCATTAGTTGAATTTTGAAGTAATAATTTCCTGTTAATGTAGTTATGTTGGTGGAGCTGAAGAAATCTGCTGCTATCCTGTGTTCATCCTTGGCCACGCCCCATGACTCTGTTTCTTGTATGTATTCCAGATCACATATATGTAGATTAGAAAGAGTGAAAGTACAACACTATTGTAACAAAACCATAAGGGAAATGTTACATTTAAGTTAAGATGGGAGATATAGGAGGCTTAATCTTTTTTCAGTGTATTATAAACAGTTTTGGGAGAGATGTAAACTAAGTGGTTTTTAAGAGCTTACAAAGTGAAGAAATTGGATGGTTATTGAGTATTTCCTCTCTGAAGCATGAAAGGTATACTAGGAATAACAAGGTCACCATGGACTTGAAACTGACGAGATCTAAATTAGGGTGGAATTTTTCCCCAGATTAAACCTGGATGTAGATGGAATTTATTGCCTTAAAAGTCATGCAAATGGACTATAGAAAGATTTAAATGAAAAACTGGATTTATGGATTGGAGACAGAGCTCTTTGGATTTTGCTTTCTTGGGGAATGGCCAGTTATGATCTATAAGGAGGTCTATGGCAACCCTAACCTTACAACTACTGAACTTTTTACAGCACCTGTGTTAAGGCTGATACAGATATCTTTTGTAGCAAGAACTTTTGTCTACTCTGTTGTAAGCTTTTAGAATGCAAGTGCACAATAAGGCCTTGATGTTCCTAATGCTCCTACTTTATAGATGAATGTTATGTTTTTCTCCATTTTCCAGGTGTTTTAATTTATAGATTAATTACTTTCTCAGATTATAACAAATATGCCCTCTTATTTCTGCTGCAAACTGGCATGCTTACTTAACAACAGTAGCAGCACACTTCTCAAGTGTATCTCATTATGAGGAATGTTCCTTATTTTGGGTCTTAAAAAGTCTATGTTCCTCAAAGGTCAACATTGAAGGGATCTATCACACTTTCAGTGTTAGGAATTTTTTAAACTAATATCCATGGTAAATAGTACTGAATCATATAAATTCATCAAAAGAACTTTCCACAAGTATAACCATCCTGTGAGTTTCCTAGTTGAAACTGTTAGTAAGCTGTTAGTAGGTGTTCTACATTTTCTCATTTGCTCCACATTATGAAAGGTTGTGTTCCTCATTTTGGAGATGGAAGGTTGAGTGCTATGAGCAGTACTTTATCCTCTAAATATTATAATAGCATTGGTAGGCAAGCATACTTACAACAGGTATTGTTGTATCAATATTAGTTGCATGCAAAGTAAAACATAAGCATGTCCCCGTACAACTATAAATGGGAAATGATGGCATTCTAGGTACACATCTATGGCATGCAAATGTACAACTGACTGTTGCATGCAAAAATAAAACAAACCAGGATCGCCATGCAAATATAAATTAAAAAGGTCATAGTATACAGCTACATCTACAATATGCAAAAGCACATGTACATTGTGTTTGTTATGGCCCTGCACTGGCCCAGTAATTAAGGAGCCTCAATCCTCATCACTAGTAACAGTGAGGGATGTACACAATGGGAGGATGACAAGTATACACACACACACACACACACACACACACACACACACACACACACACACACACACACACACACACTAAAGTATAATTTCCCTTAAGATCACACAGAGATCACAGTCTGGAGCTGGTTTCTCCCTCTTTCTCCAGATCTCCAATAAGACTCCCCACTGGCGCAGCTATAGGGTTAAGATCTCAGCAGAGTGACCAAGCTGAGACCTCCAGCACCCTCTCTGTCCAACCAGTGCTTTGTGTCCCTGCCCAAGTAGCTCACACACACACACACACACACACACACACACACACACACACACACACACACACACACACTTTGAGATTTGATTGATACACACACACACACACACACACACACACACACACACACACACACACACACACACACACACACACACATGCACACACAACTGTGAAAGGCTGGCACAAGTTTACTAACTATGCCCCTTCTGCCCAGACTATAAGGTAGTACCAGCTGCCACCAGCCACCCTACTTATCAGCTACTATAAGGTCCTTACAAAGGGTGACCAATCCTACTGTGTAATTTTACTATTATCCAAATGGTAGTTTTTGACCAAGCACTAGGCTATTAGGAGTGGGCTGTACAGGTCACCAAATACATATGCAAGTACTCTAAGAGCTTAAGTATGTTTAACAAATATCAGCCACAAAGATAGGTTTAAATAAATTTAATAATAAATAATAAAAGAACAAGACAATACTCAAACACAGTAACTACAGAGTTCAGAATCACAGGAAATACTTTAAAACATTGCAGGACAGCCTCATCTAAATACAGAAAACATCTAATCTAATCTTTGCTATATTCCTGTAAGAGAGACACTATGCCCTAAGTCTTACTTACAGACAACACACAGGCAGAAGTGCTAAGTGGATGCATCTAGGAACAAGACAAGATGCAAAATGCCCAGTCTCTCTCTCTCTCAGAGAGTTCTTAAATTCAGTGGTACAGCAGTAGCATTGTTGCCTCACAGCAAGAGGCTCTCTTGTTCATTTCTCGGCTAGAGTACCTTCTGTGTGGAGTCTGCATGTCCTCCCCACGGTCGAGTGCCTCCAAAAGACATGCGTGAATGGACATGCCTTCCCTGAAGGTTGGGCATCAGGCTGGCGACTCGGCACCATAAAAATCTACTGCCAATCATTAGCAGACTGGAGTTCCGCTGTGGCGACCCCTAACCAGGAAAAGCTGAAAATACAAACAACTGCTGGGTTAGCTTGAATGAAATCACTCTTTGTCACCTGACTTCAGTTCCCAGGCTAAACAGACACTAACAGAATTTTAACATCTCTCTGTGAGAAGTACATATCTCTCAGATGTTTGCAGAATTTGGAAGTCATAACACAATACAACGCTTTAACATTTGAAACCTATTAATTATTTGTTTCAAGACAATACAAAATCTTCTTGATCTAGACATTGTGTCTGCCGTTTAAGTGAAACTGAGAGATAACACAATCATAAAACACTTTAATTTCAAGTTATTTTCTTGAAGTTTTGCAAGTTAACTCTGTATATTCCAGCTTCTACTATTAAAACATATGTTTGCTAAGGTATATTGTTTATGTACATTTCTGTTCTTTTCCAGTAGGGTACACTGTGGACACATCCTTGAAGCTCAGTACAGTACAAACCTTATTCAACACACACTTCTGCACCAGTAGATTAATATACACAACTATAGTTCTGTTATATTTGTAAGACAAGCATATGAATCACATTAATATTCACAAATGACATATGATTATTTGCAAAATTTCAGATAGCTGGATTGGCAGCATCACAGTGTTACTGAGACTGCAGCTCACTACAAGGCAGTCAAACATGGGTGGGTACGGTACCTATATTTACAGCACTTCCACTGTAGCTCTGTAATCAGACAGAGCCTATTAGTTGAAGTCCTTAGACATGTTCTAATAAACAGTTACTGTAGCCTCACTGTAATTGATTGCACTGTCACAGAGTATGATGGTAAACTCATTATATTTGGTCCTATTGTCTGAATAGTCAAATTTTGGTTCATATCTGGTTACAAGGTCATCAGCTCAAGAAACATTTTAAGCCTGACCAAGTTTACCCCAAATTTTACTAACATATTGTTGACATGTGTCAATAACTCAAAAAATATTATGGTTTAAGCTTGTACATATCAAGCATTCATAGGCTGTCCCCATCCATTAGGGATATAGCTGCCAAACCAGGGGTAAACTTGGGATTTCCTATCCATCTGTACAAATTATGTTTGAATAAGGTTAGGAATGAGCTTTGCTTCACATGGATAAGAAACCTGTTTCAGAAAAGGGGTAATCTTTGAGATACAAGTGTTCTCTGTGAAACGCCAACTTCCTGAAAGCCAACATGCTGAAAGGATGAAAAAATGGCCGAAATGTAAAAGGGTGAAAAGATTATTTTACTTGTTTTTTTTTTTTTTTGCAGGGGAAAAGCCATCCTGCACACCCCCAAACCTACACATGCCAGCTTCATGGCTGAACCAACCAGAAGGTAGAAATCTCCCAAAACAAATGAATCATTGCTGCTGCACACTTAGAAACCACACCAGCTATGATTTCCTATAGGAAACAGCATTCAGCATTATGCCATTCATCTTTTTTTCTGCATGCTACTGATGCTTGAGCAATTTCACCTCAAACATGCATATGGGAGTCTTCAGACACATACCTGTCTCTCCAACATGTCCTGTTTAGGTCGCAGACAAAGGTTTAGGTTATTAGAATATGGATTTCTGTCGCTATTTGTTTTACAAATGTGAAAAATGTACATCAGTGTGTAGGATCAGAGTATGGCTTGTAGGCTAGGCATAGCTCACCATGTAGCAGTCTGTTGAAAAACAAGTACAGAGCTAAGGCTTGGAGATGGTCTGTATAGGACATGATGTTCACAACCTGTACTCATGTATCCATTTTGTGAGGAACCTCTGTCAGCCACGTTCAAATCGTGATATTCCACCCTGCAACTGCTGTTAGGGGACACTGCATTTTTTCTTTGCTGACGCTGACCACTAACTGGCACTTCACAGCAATACAACAGTAGTCATTTCCATTGGTGTGTGTGTGTGTGTGTGTGTGTGTGTGTGTGTGTGTGTGTGTGTGTGTGTGTATGTGTGTGTGTGTGTGTGTGTGTGTGTGTGTGTGTGTATATATATATATATATATATATATATATATATATATATATATATATATATATATATATATATATATATATATATTCATTTCATAGACTTGAAATACTGAAATCTCAAATTTAAGTTTTTTGACACCATGAAATCGAATCCAGACAATACTGAAACACCAAAACTGCCCAAAACCGTGAAATTCAACACCTAAAACACAGCACACACCAGACCAACATATACCACAACACCCACATCACAACATAAACAAAACAACACACATCCACAAACCTACAACACAAATAAGCAGGGGGACAAGCCCCCCTGCACCCCCATGAGGGGCTGCGCCCCCACCCTCCTACTTATATATACTAACTCCAAGATAGCACAAAAAGTAAACAAAAGCAAACACACACATTCTACAGTCCCTCACACATATCACACATATCAGTGCACTCACATACACACAAACTCCCACCCAAAACCCTTAAAAACACTCACTTACCTGACCTAACACCTAAATCCACACACGACACAGCACACCATCCACATACAATCCCGGACATTATGTAGCGTAAGCCATAACCACGAATTCGAGATATTTGAATTTGCTATTATGCACTTTCGTTATTTTCAAACTTCGACTTTATAGTCTTGAGATACTGAAATTCCACATTTCAGTATTTCGAGATTATAAAGTGTTTTTATAAATATATATATATATATATATATATATATATATATATATATATATATATATATATATATATAAACAAAAATTTGTCTGTTATCATCTCCTCAGTTTTAACTTTACACACATGGCTTACAACGAATGGAATGAGCACAATTATTTTATCCAAGGCTGAGAATTGTGGTAGAGTAGTATTAGTTTATTTAGCAAAGTCTTCTGATTGCCCAGCATTTTATGTTGGCAAAACAGAGAGGATCCTCAGAAAGTATATCTATGAACATAATTATGGTAAAGTAAGAAAAAATTCAGACAATGCCTTATATAAGCATTCCATTAAATCAGGGCCGGCCTTAGGCATAGGCGAACTAGGCGGCCGCCTAGGGCGCCGTAAAGGCAGACATTGTAAAAGGTGCAATTTCTGTTAAATCTCTCTTTCCAGCATTGTGCCCTCCCCCACTTCCGTAATTCATTCATTAGGTTTCACAGCATGATAGAATAACCTACAGTGCTAGCTATTCCATTCCCACCCTCCCCCCCCGACGAGTTGTCAGTGGCTGCTCTTGGTTGGCATTAAAGCATCCAATCAATAATGCTTTGGTACCATGATGTCCCTGGCTGCCTCCAATCCAGAGTATATAATGCAGCTCATGCCCCCCTCTCATTCCTTTCTTCATTGCTGAGGCGGGCGCGTATCTATTGACTGAGACTGAGTGGCATTACTTCCTGTTCTGTTCCTGATTGTTGACTCTCTGGACGGCATTGGTGTGGATAATCAGTGTGGACTAGCTCCCTGTACAACACGCGGCGGGCTACCAAGTTGGATTTTCGTTTTTTTTTCTCCTCGTGTCCCTTGTTTGCTGAATTGCTTCCCTTGGGTTTTGAAGGTAAGTCGATTCAGAAAAATGTTGGAAGTTTGCAGTAGAACTAGAGGGAATCTGTCTGAAATGGAAATAATGATTTTTTTGAATATTTATTTAATTTCATTGACTGCAATGCATTATAAAGTGGATGTTTTCATTTGTCTCCGTGGCATTAATCTAAATGTCACCTTTCTGAATTTGTTGTTTACTTCACATAAAAAAAAAAATTAATTTTCCAAACTTATCATGACCAGATAACATTTCTATCAAATTATTGTCAAGACTTGTCTTGTTATTAACATTAGACAGATATCTGTCTGTGTTGCATTGTTTGTTTGGTGGCAGACTCAGACTTCCTATGAGTTTATCAAGGAGTCTGTATACCATTCTTGCTTGCTGGCGTATATGTTCCTTCTCCAAGTTATATATCCTACTGGTCTTTGAACTGTGTGGGTTATTGGATCATAACAAAATTACAAACTGCTACTAGCCAGTAACTATTGCATTCATGTTAAACTATGTTTTTGGAGGATCAAAACCTTAAGTGCAGTTCCAGTATGATGGATAATGAAGAAACTTCTAGAATTATATCAGCTCTAGAGAGAAGCAGGCAAATTAATTGGGAGAAAATCAGAGAACCACTTAACAGAATCAAGTTCTGGAAATATTAATAAGAAGTTGTTGTTTGTCTTTTCGGCTTTTCCTGGTTAGGGGTCACCACAGCGGAACTCCGGTCCGCTAATGATTGGCAGTTGATTTTTATGGTGCCGAGTAGTAAAGGCATTATTACCAACAGCATCCTAATGGTTATTTTATTTAATTCACATCTAAAACAGGGTTTCTCGCTGATCTTGACATATGTCATTACTGTCGCATCTGCCTGTCATACCTAAATAAATGAGTCATGCGGTTAAAATATATAAAACTTTTTCTAAAATGGGAAAATATTCTACTGGGCTTGATGAGTTTCATCCTTGCTTCTTTGACAATGTTCACTGCTTAAAGAAACATCATTCTGTTTACATTGTTTTAATTTATTTTTACTCCAGTCGATGGAAATTCTGAAATACAATCGCAGTGTATGAAAATGGACGTATGCAGTACTTAATTTAATATTATCTAGTCAGTATGATTGATTTCAAGTTTGTAAAAATATTATAAACTTGTCTCAGAAATATCCTTTAATCAAAAATTGCCTGAATCCTTTTCTTGGAAAACTACACCAGCATAGTAGTAGTAAAGGCATTATTACCAACAGCATCCTAATGGTTATTTTATTTAATTCACATCTAAAACAGGGTTTCTCGCTGATCTTGACATATGTCATTACTGTCGCATCTGCCTGTCATACCTAAATAAATGAGTCATGAGGTTAAAATATATAAAACTTTTTCTAAAATGGGAAAATATTCTAGTGGGCTTGATGAGTTTCATCCTTGCTTCTTTGACAATGTTCACTGCTTAAAGAAACATCATTCTGTTTATATTGTTTTAATTTATTTTTACTCCAGTCGATGGAAATTCTGAAATACAATCGCAGTGTATGAAAATGGACGTATGCAGTACTTAATTTAATATTATCTAGTCAGTATGATTGATTTCAAGTTTGTAAAAATATTATAAACTTGTCTCAGAAATATCCTTTAATCAAAAATTGCCTGAATCCTTTTCTTGGAAAACTACACCAGCATAGTTTTATTTATTGTATCCTAAACATGACACTATTCATTTAACAGCTTTATAATGCCATAGCTAAACTGGTTTACATTGCATCAGTTTTTTTTTCTAAACTTAGAATATTCACTAGCTGTCCTCCTCTAGATACCAAATTTTGAATACATCCTCTGATGTCAAAGTGAATAAGCCCTCTGTTTTTCTAACCAGGTACTTCTTTGTTTTAATACTTGGAAAAGAGGTTTATCTTAGCAACCTTTCACCTAGATACTAAGTCTTGTGTAGTTTATTGTTTGATGTGAATGTAGCTTGAGATTAAGTTGACCATAAAGTTATAAAAAGCACATTTTAAACTCTATACAAAACTTAAAAGAAAAACTGTCATGTAATTCCTTATTTGTATAACAAAAGGTGACAGAATTTTGTTTTGTAGGTGTCTAAACCCAGCATGACTCATTTTCCTGCAAAAAATAAGCAAAACACATTATTTTGTCGAAAGTATATACTAGATTCTGAGTGTGGAATATTATATTTCTTGTTTTCTTTTCTTTAGTTAAATAATTTGATTTGCATTTATTCATGGCTTTAATTTATAGGAATGCTTTAATATGGAAGTGGTAGACCCGCGGTAGTGGTGCTGCGGTAGCGTTGTCGCCTCACAGCAAGACGTTGTCACGTTCGATTCTCAGCTAGAGCGTCTTCTGTGTGGAGGCATGCATGAATAGGCGTGCCTTCGTTGAAGGTTGTGCGTCAGGGCTGGTAATTTGGCACGTAAAAATCCACTACCAAACATTAGCGGACCAGAGTTCTGCTGTGGCGACCCCTAACCGGGATAAGCCGAAAGACACAACAACAACTTTAATATAGAAGTGGATAGCACTTAGCCCTCCTAGTCAGCCATTTCCATACATTTTCCTTTTCTTCACTCCTCATAAGAATTATCTTATGTATACCCTTTGCATTTTTTAACTCTAATTCTGTTTTGATGCTTCCATCTCTTGATTAAGACTGCACTAAAGCATTTACTTTTGTCTCCTTGAAATAATACTTCCAAGTATCTCCCCTGAGCTGTGAGCTTACAGCTTCAACTTAATGTACACCACTCTTTTTTAAATATAGCACTAGGCAAACATCTGTATTCCTTATGGCACTTAAAGGTTTCTATCATGTTCTCATTATGTCTTTCTTCAAAACTGTGTTTTGAAGTTATTCTAGCATGCCTTCATATAGCTTCTAATGCAGTGTCTCCACCATCTTTTCTCTTTCCTCGGTTACCAATTTCCTATGTCCTTATGATGGTAAAGCCCCTTTATTCTCAGCACCTCTAAGTAACTATCAAGATGAAATTCTATCACCAGAAAGAAAGGAAATTAATACCTCAGGAACAACAACAACAAAAACAACAAAATGTAGCTTATCTCACTTGTAACTCAAAATGTATTTCTTACAGGATACTGTTACTGTATCAGTGGTATACATATGTGCTGTTAGTTTTAGAGTAAAGGCCGGTTTCTCATTCTTTTGTCAGTGACAGTAATACATTTTGTATGTTGGTGACAGATCCACATTGTATAAGTCATTTACAATCATCCTGATGATTTTATAAATGTTACCCAGTGTCAGAAGAGAAAAAAAAAATTGATCAGTCAGAGGTTCAGAAAAATTATATTTTGTCATCCAATTCTTTTTCAAAATATAATCACCATTTTATTTTTTTACTTTCATAACTCATGAAAAATGTAACTGCAGTATGGGTCCAGATTAAATTCCAGGAGTCTTTACTAACAGCACTATGGCAAAACTAATGCCTATAGGTTCACAAGTTCATAGGTAAGTATTAGGCTAGCTGCCCTTGAGGGTTATGTTAAATCTAGCTAGTTTCCCTTTTTTTGTGTTAGAAATAACCTATCTCATTTGGTTATAGATTAGCCTTATCTACCCATGGTTGATAATTATATATTACCCATAAGAATAACTAGAATCATACCATAGATAATTGATAAAGCATTTGGGAATTGTCTTTATCCATTAGTAGTACAGGCGACAGTCCTGGGGTAAATTTTCTGTTTCCCATCCATAGATCTAAGTTGTGCTTGAAAATGGACAGGGATGAACTTTGTTTTATGTGGATAGGGAGTCTGCTCCACAGTGGTGGTATCCTCTACAAAACAATACCTGTCCCTGTTTTAATTTCTTCACATCTTTTGGGTTTCTAATACCATGGACCCCATTCCTAAGTTAAAGTAAGATTAAAGTTCATAAAATTAGTATTGTTTCACTTTTTGATGTCAGCCAAAAGTGCTCTTCGCAGCACCAGCAATGTGCCCAGTAATGACTCCTTCTGTAATTCGTATGGAGTTACGTGTATTGGTAGCATATTTATATATGATTGTAGACTCTTTTTTATAAGACCTGTTGCTCCTACTGCTATTGGAACTATATGGGTATCTTTCTTCCACATTGCTCTCATTTCTGCTTGCAAATCCTGATATTTCATAACTTTGTGTCTCTCTGTGCGCAGGATACTGTAATCACTGGGTGTAGTGATTTCAGTGATCAATGCTACTTTTGTCTTCTTTTCTTTTACCACTTTATCCAGTTTTCTAGCATCTATCTTTTGAACTTTTGGTAATGGGTGATCCCATGTGATGTAGACTTCATCATTTTCTATGATGCTTTGTGGATCATGTTTCCAGTGTTTTTCAGCCACTTCAATACCATAATGTTTGCACAATCTCCAGTGCAGCAGTCTTGCCACATTATTATGCCTTTCAGTATACAGTCCTTCTGCCATTAGTATGTCACAGCCAGCAACTAGGTGTGCAACAGTTTCCAATTCAGTTTTACAAAACCTACATTTGCTTGATGTTGGTAAGTTGTATGCAAAGTTGAAGACGTCAGTCACTGTAGCAGTAACACTGCTTTTCTTTTTGGCCTCTGGGTCGGCATACAGTTGCAGCACCACCACATCACAATATGTGGCTGTCTGAAATATGTGGACTTGATGGCTGACGTGTGAAGAGCATGAAAAACATCAGGGTATGTAGTAATGTTAATGTAGAGTTGTTGCTACACTAGACCAAATGATAACTTCTACATGTAAACATCAATGCACCTTGCAAAAAAGTTAATACTGTCTCAGGACTGTAGATGAATGCTACACTAGCTAAAGATCAACCAGGTATGCTAAGGAGAATTCAGCCTTCAACTGCAGTCAACTACACTACAAGGTGTCTTACAGTATGACTTAGATTTTCATGTATTTAAACACTGAAAGAACTGGAGTGTTTTGTGGGAGTGGCCCGTCTGTGGGCGTGGTTCAAATAGGGGTGTTCCTTGAGTTTGGTGTGGGTGGGGCTTAAGGGGCACCAGAGCACTACTTCGCCTAGGGCGCCGTTTCATCTAAGGCTGGCCCTGCATTAAATGCATGTTACAAGAAGTTTATGTTTTATGTATTAGATAAAATTGAGAGGAATCACAGATGTGATTCATAGGAAACACCTACTGAGTTGAAAGAACTTTTATGGCAGTTAAAACTTAATGCAACAATGTTTCCTGGAATTAATTAATTTATTTTAATAGTTCCTGTACTTAAAAAGAGAGCAGCAAAGTTATGAATGGATTAAAGTATGCTTTTAGGAATTGCCTCATGTCAAAAAATGGTTGTGAACCATTAATACATGATATTCAGAGTTACATGTATTATATTTACTCCCCTTTCTTACACATTAGGTGTGTCCCTCTCACATCCTTTGTCAGCATTTCCTTTTTTATTTATGTTCATGGGCCCCTAACTTAACAGGTATAGATGAAAAACAATATTTAATTACTGTTGTTTGTATACTAATCTAATTACATCTAAGTACATGTTTAACTTCCCCTGCCTCTTAATTATGTCATTCAAATTACCCTTGCCTTGTATTGTGTTGGCCACATATGCTCGCATACTGAAGGTGCATGTTTTTACAAGCTGTTGTTTATGTTGTGTACTGGAGCCTCCATGAACCTGTTCATGGCTATTAGCAGGTATTCTGGCCATAGACAAGTGCTGCTACATGTGTAGGCTTGTTTATGTGCTTGAATATTCATTGAGCACTGCTGTTCATCACACTAACATGATGGAGCCTGTAGGGTTAGCCTGATGCGTGCACATGTTAATGAATCCCTGGGGTAGTATTTCTTAGTGTAAATGGTAGTTGTAAGCACTTACAGATAATTCCACCTTTACTCTTACAGTTTACCACTTTAACCCTTCTCTCCCGCTGGTCATACAATGATGTGTAAAGCTTATATTTGTATCTTAGCAATGACAAACGCTGCACAGCCACTTATAGTTTTTGGATGCTCATTAAGGGAGATGTGCTAATAAGCTATATCTCGTAAGGAGCAGGTAGAAACTGGTATGATAAATGCAAGCAGCACATGCTGACCTGTCCCTTTCAATTAGATAGGTAGAGAAAGAAAAAATGTAAAATAAAAACAATACTACTTCTTTAATGTCAGGTGACCTGACAATACCTAAACACGTACACACTAAAATCCATATTTCACTGGGAATGCACTGTAGCTCACTTCAAAAGCTATTACCCACTAAGAGAAGTGTTTTTGGAAGTTTTATACCTAGGGAACAGGTAGAAAGAGCCATGACAAAATCCAGTCAGAACTTCCAGACCTAACAGTCTATGCCTTGTAGTAAAATTGATAGAGAAGGAAAAAATGTAAAAATAAAAACTCTAGTATGGTTTTAATGTCAGGTGTACAATCTCCCATACCTAGCAATATGTAAACAGACACACATATTAACAATCATACTTTCTTGGAACTATATTATAGCTCAGTTCAAAAAAATTGATATGGATATGTCCATGATATTTACTGTCATGGCAGTAACTTTTGAAGGGAAAAAAACTCATGACAGCCAACATACACGTTACCTTTATGGGTACTTACGACTTCAAATGGTATTGACTATTCTGGACATCTTGGATGGTGCAGTGGTAGCATTGTCGCCTCATAGCAAGAGGTTTTCCAGTTTGACTCTTGGCTGGGGTGCCTTCTGTGTGGAGTCTGCATGTCCTCCCTGTGTTCATGTGGGTTTCCTCCATGTGCTCCGGTTTCCTCCCACATTACATAGACATGCATCTGGAGTGTTTCTTCCTGGGCCTCCACTGAAAATTGCCTTCATTCCAAGTCGGACTTTCCCGGTTAACAAATGTTAAATAAATAAAATATTCTATATGTTACATCTCTCCCTATAAGCTATTATATTAGATATACAACTGACAAACAGTACTGATAGTACAATATTAGGATTGTCATGTGAAATACAAGTCACAAAGTAGATCGTATCAGCAATATGTCTGACACTGAATGGCATCTGATCATTTATTACATATGCATAAACATGTTTCAGCTAAAAATATTACTCTTCCTTATCTTAAAAGGTAGTATAGACTTGTCATCATCTAGGTCTCTTTATTTGTCTTCCAAATCCAGGTGTCCTGTAATCGTAATTGGTTGAAGAGTTCATAACCATTAATTTAGTCATGCCAGGAAATGCAGTGTCACTACTGGGAGAGTTACGGGAATCATAAGCAGGTATAGTGTCATGTCCAGAATAACCTGGTAAATCAAATAGAATGTCTCTTTAACAGGTGCCTGGGTCAACTCCTAATGTCAATTCATCGTATCAGAGTGTCATACTAGCATTTTGCAGCCCTGAAATAAAGACATTCTAGTTTATGCAAATGTCTTCTATTACATCTTAGCATACATTCTTCCCTTGTCTTAGTTGTTTAGGCAGGGTAATGTATCAGGTCCCCACACCCCAGCAGCCATTCCATTGTTTCACTACTTGTCTGTCTTTCTACCCACCAGTCACTCATTCTGCATACCATTTTCTTCAATACTTTTACAATGATTACAGAGATTTGATTTAAAGCATTTATTTCAAATTTTGTAGCTCAAACACTGATGGCCATTTGCTAACCAAAGCAAAACAGTCTCACATTGAAAACAGACTTACCATTAGTACGAGTAAGCCTTTCTTCCATTGAAACTCAAATTCACTGAAAATCCATTGAAACTCACATTTAATGCAAATGCATCCGGTCAGTGGCAGATTATGTGTACATTAATATTAACAGACATCCCTCAAACTGAACAATTATAGCTAGATTATTAACTGCATCCTTCTTAGATGTCTGTGTAAAAGCAATTCTTTTAGTAACACTGATATTTCAGTCTCTTACACGGAAACAGTATTTGCTACACTTAACCTATAATCATAAACAATTTTTATTATGACTCAGACATGTTATTCAGTAACTGCATAGTTAGCACATTGAGTTGTCATCAGTCCCTTGCAAAATGTTACTCTGATCAGCTTTTTTTAGAGAAATGGATGATGCAGTTTCTGCATTGTTTGTTCACTGTTGAACAAGAATCATCCTCATGCAGGTAATTACATACCAAACAATATGGCATCTGTTCAACTGAAAATTTGTTACACCATCATGACTGTGTGTTTTGCTAGGCCCTTTTTCCTGACTAGACCCTTTTACTGATTATGGCAATGTCACACAAGCACCTTCGATCAGCTGATCTGTCAACCAACAGGATCATCAGAACAGCTGCAGATATATTTTGAAGAACCCGTTTGTGTGTGTGTGTGTGTGTGTGTGTGTGTGTGTGTGTGTGTGTGTGTGTGTGTGTGTGTGTGTGTGTGTGTGTGTGTGTGTGTGTGTGTGTGTGTGTGTGTGTATACACATAAAGGGGAATTCAGTAAAACCTACATAATTTTGTTTTGTGTATGCATCGTGACACAATGCGTACATGACTGCGCACATTTTTAGATTTAATAAACATTGCTTAGGAGTGTGCAAGCATGGGCAAATAGGGAAACTTCTGTGTAATGCAAATTTCTGCAGAAGCAAGTGAATCTTATGCAAATTAGTCAGGTGGAGTGATCCAACAAGCTGACGGGCATCCACGTAGACTCCGTGTCTGTGTTCATACTGTGCGTGGAAATTTTCCGGGTACAGGAGTCTACACGGATAGAAGCGGATGCAAAAGTCCACAAATATGGACATAACTTCTCTGAAAATGTTAAATCACATACATAAATGTGCTAAACATATCATTGTGGATGTCTGAAAAAGGAAGGGACTATATAATTTTTTTAAATAATTTCTGCATGTTTGTGCTATCTGCCACATTACCCAAACATGCTTCAAAGAAAAATAAAAAAAAATCAAATTGTAAAATAACATCTATAATGTAGTTTACACAAATGTACTGTAGGACCTTGCGTTGGGTCTATACAATTGTCCAATCATGCTGTCACCCAGCTTACATGGCTATGAACCACATAGTTTTCAGGCTGTCAACAAGAATATGTATGCAAGTGAGGTGCATTTGTTGAATCGCTAAAAGGAGCAGCCCTGTCCACATATTCACTTCATGTAGGCTCCTACAAGGTGTTGCTATTCCCACTGGATGTGGATGACATCAGAGGGTGTGTCCTGTTACTTTTAGGATTTTATATTACTCAGAGCATGTGTTTGTGTGGTGTGCCACATAGCTTAGCATGTTCATGTGAACAGACCACCCAAATCACAGTGATGACCTAGGCAGCTAGCAATTAAAACCGGATATATTCAATTAATAATATATACTTTTGTATAAGCTATGCTGCATGTTGCAGGGAATAGCGCCACATCACACAATAAAGTAGGGTCTCTAAATAATGTCAATTATATCCTAGGCAGGTGAACTGCATCATAATTAGCCAATCCCACATGGTGGACCTACAGCAGAACTGTATGAAGTATGCATACACCCTACATTCTGATTTTCCCTCAGTTCTCTGAACCATTGGAGTAAAGACTTGGATATTTTAAGTGAGATAATACTAGGGGCTGCTACAGGTATTTTATATCTGTAGAGGTTGAAGTCAATGCGGCTGGTGCTTCTGACAACTAGGCCGAGAAGGATAAGAGTATTCAGGTCCACGGTAACCCAGGACCTACATGAGCTAACTGTAGAGTGCTACAGGATGGACACAGATATATTACAAGAGCTCCATGAGCTCTGCTGCCCTCAACTCAAAGCCAGAGCTAACTGAGTGGAACCCATCCAAGTGGAAACTAAGGTATGTGTAGCCCTTAGTATACTAGCTACAGGTACTTTTCAAATACCAAGTGGGGAAATGATGGGGGTGTCACAGGTGTCTGCCTCCAGGATACTCCACCAATTTCTGGATGCTATGTTCCCACATGCCAGTGAGCACAGCCAGCAATATACAACACTTCTACTGTGTAGCATCTACCCTGAAGTACTGGGTGCCATATATTGCAATCATGTACACATCAAGGCACCACCTGGTGAGCAGGGTAGAATCTACATCAACCAAAAGGGATAACACTTCATCAGTTGCCAAGTCATGTGCAATCCCCAGGGGATTATCATTAATGTATGTGCTGGCAACCATGGCAGTTATCACAACTCCCATATCTGGCACACATCACATCTGTACCAGATGTTTGCTTGGGGGACATCCCATAGGTCCATTTACTGGGGGATGCTGTCTAGACCCTGGAACCGTGGATGATGACACCCACCAGAAATGCACAGACACCCATGGAAGAATTATATAACAAGGCACACACACAAACTAGGAACATCATAGAGCATGTGTTTGGGCTTCTGAAGTCATGGTTCCCGTGCTTCAATATATCTGGTGGAGCCTTGAGTATCCTCTAGCCACATGTGCACAGATATTCACAGTATGTGCTATGCTACACAAGCTGATCCTGCAGAAACAACTGCAGCAGGATCAGCAAAGGGAAGGGATAAACACCCCCCCCACTAGTGCCTAGATCACCACAGTCACAGAAGGATTCGGAGGAGGAACCCTCTGCTGATGTCTCCATATGCAGACATTGGCATACTCAGTATGCCCTGACTTGGGCTAAGAAACAACGCATAGCACATTCACTGACAGTCTAGGGACCTAGGGACTAACACCTTACTCCTACTCACATTTACAGATATTAAAATTGATGCCAGCCAGATCACACATCCTGTACCTATCCATGTACTGGCTGTGTACTGCTTGCATCAGACAGAGTCATCCCTGAACTACAGTTGTGTCAACTGCTGCACTTGCAAGGTAAGTCCATAACCTACACAGTAGTATAGTGGATTGTTATTTATGTCAATGTAGCTATGGACCTGGTACATTATGCAGGCAACAGTCCTGGGCTATTTGGACAGAAATTACATCCACATGGTACTACAGACACCCATGTCACTAACATGTCACCATTTCTATTCGGTAGGCCTAATGCATGGAATATTCATGTAGTCCTACTGTAGAAAATTACTGGTACATCATTCAAGGGACATGTTAGAAAGTGAGGTTAAATGATAGGCAGACTAGTGTGTGTCCTAGCAGAACATGGGCTTTTGCTCCCCCACCCCTCAAAACATCAGTGTCCCCTTATAACTGCCATACCATTGTATGCTGCAAGAGCATGTCACACAGTTAGTATGCCACACAGCATCAGGACAGTACAGTACAATTTGAACTTACATTTTATGTGTTAGTTAATGGAGAATAGCAAAGTATATATTTATGCAGGCAATGGTGTGATGAGTGATCCCCTGTCTGTCAAGCAGCTTCTATGGCTCAAAGGACTGAGGCAGATTGCTTGTGTGAAGGTGTTCAGGGTTCTAATTCCCAGATATTTTGCATGTGAAGTAGTAATAAGTATTTTTTACATACTGTGACTCTGTGTGTGCTATACTAGTATTAACCTATTTCACATATCAATTACACATTTGCGTCTGTGCTGCATATCTAAGACTTATTTAAAAGTCTTCAGGAATATTGGATAAGTTATTATCAGAATTGTAAAGGTTGGGACTTCAAACTATATATCAGCATGCATATGTTGAAAATAGATCTAGTACCACCTGTAACATGATGTACTATGACAATATAATAACAGCTATGAATGAAAAAGTGTGCTGTGACTTAATTTTATAGATTTGACAGGGCCATACACAAAACAATGATCAATAAATTAGAACAACTAAGTATTTATGCACTCTTGATAAGATGGATGGCTGCATAGCTTACATATAGGGCATGGCAAGTATCATACAGCAATTGGAAAAGTGAAATTCTTGGTTGCAGTCAGGGTGTCCCACAGGGCTCTGTCCTATGCCCAAACTTGCTTAGATTTGTCTTTATACCTATCTTTTTCATCTAAGTTGTTCTACAGTCTATATGCAGACGACTTGAAATTGGATATACTGATTACATGTGTTACAAATGAGGCATGTCTGCAAAATATAACTTGACTAAATTGGCCTTTTGGGCACAGGAGCATAATATGCTGATTAATGCATCAAAGATTAAGCATATGAGATTTGGAAGATATAAATAGAAAAGTTAATATTAAATACAACACACAGTGATTGATTGATGCACCTGAGTATATAGGTAGATCCAGCTTAGAGTTTTTCTAATCATATCATAATCCCAGCCTGGAATACAGGTGGGGTGGGCTGGAGTCAGTTTATGAAACAGTAAGTCTCTGATGTAAGCAGTGCACCTCCCATTGTGCTGCTTAGCAATGTGCAAACAATCCAGAAAAATGCCACTGCACATGCCCATACACTTAGTTAAGCTGAGAGCAAATCCTTTGCTCCTCATGCAATTTTGTTTAAAAAAAAAAATATATATATATATATATATATATATATATATATATATATATATATATAATTATATTTACACACACACACACACACACACACATATATATATATATATATATATATATATATATATATATATATCTGTGTGTGTATATGTCTGTATTGATCTATATACCGAGATCATGGAGAGTAAAGCTGCACTATGACACTTACAATGTTGGAAAAAGGTTGAAAAAGAAGGGCTCAACATTAGATAATACACTTAGAAAAATGTGGAAGTGCATAGAATAACGTGTGTTGCAATTGGAGGACTATTGGGATATCCAAAGTTCAGAGAGACAGCAAACCACAAGTTCATAACTATGAGTCAAACCTGTGCACTTGCTGCAAATATCTGGACATTGGTGAGTCATACCACTTCTCCCTAAGACAGCATGCAAAAACCTTGAAAATGTATTGCATAGTATATTAATACATACATATATTGTGAAGCCATATGTTCGTATTTAAGGCAGCAACAACATTCACATTCACTACAGCCCCCTGTGTCTGCTGGATTTCACCACACATACATCAACATCTGAACAAGTTGTGTAATGTATTATGTTGTGTGCACACTCTTTGACAGGGCTAATTTAGTTTTGCCACAGGCTTGCCCACCAAATACAAGCAGACACATGTGTTCAATACAGGTACTATTGTCACATAGCTTGGCTTCAAAACAGTTTTCTGATTGTTAGGCTACTAGCTGCAGATGACAGCAGTAAGCAATGTGACCCTGCAGGTCTCCCACGCTGTTCAACACAGGGTTTGTTTATGTTCTTTAGGATTACTTCACCTGCAGTAATTTTCAAAGGCGACTTAAGCCATGGCACGAGTTAAGTACTGTGATCTGCATTGTGTAAGACTAGATAGGTAGGGGTTCTAATCTCACTCTAGCCTATTTGGTGCATTTGTCTGTGTATGTGCATCTCCCTACAAAATAAGTGTGAATCCTATACTGCTTACAAGCTGCAGTGGTTCTGTGCTTTTTTGGCCCTTGTAGTTGATGCAGGCCCCCAAACTCTTGTCCTTCACAAGGACTGCTGATGTCATCTGCCATAAGAGTACCTAAAGCCATGTTAATGTCAGACTTAAGCTGAAGTGGTGCATTAAGTACTACGATATGTAGTGTATAAGACAAGATAAGTAGGGGGTTCTAATCTCCCTCAAACCAACTTAGTGTGTTGTGTGTTGTGTGCTGTGCAGTGTTCTGTAAACATAAATAGGTAGTGCTCCTATTCTCACTGCAGCCAAGATGGTGTGTGTGGATGTTAGACCATTTTACATCAGCCTGTGTGATCATATGTTCATTGGAATTTACTAGGCTAATGTCCCTAGGGCCCATACAAACCCAGCCAACTTCTTACCCTTATTTACACAATCAGCACCTATTTCCCCTGTCCAAGAGGGACACAGGCAGAACTGCTGTGGTGAAATTCATCACCCATCCAATCATACAGATTGCATTTCAAGAGGGCCAATGAGGTGCTCTGTTTGACAAGAAGTGGGAGTCTGTTTCAAAGGTGTGTTAAACTCTGGTACACAAATCTCCCCCTCTAGCAGGTTTTATTTATGTTACATATCAGGTTAAGTGTTAAGGTCTTTACAGCGAGTAACCCGTGTACCATTTGAATTACAGATATGCAGCATTTCCAATAAAGCAGAGTCATAGATTGCCTTGTAAACAAGGCAGAGTCTACATGACACACACTAAAGTGACACTGATTTCAGACAATCCCCATAGGACAGGTGCTGAAGACTTGAATTTCCCTTGTGGGAAATGCATGGTCACTTGCTTATCAGGGGCTGTGATCCACCACATTATGTACACACTCATGTTATTGGACCACAAGTAACACAAACTCAACATGTCAGAGATATAAGTATATTAGCCTAGAATACATGCTATCTTGCACACCATTTGGTACATATGACATTGAGCAGGCTGTCCCCATGCACACCTCACTTCCCACTTCACCCAAACCCACATACCTATATACTCAGTATATCCAATTTACATATGTGGTCCTCAGAAACATACATAAACACCAGCAATCTTCCAAACACAAACATAAGCATGCTACACATAATACGTCCACTACAGAACACAACACACATGATAGTTCTCACTCCACTCTCTCACCTGTCAAGCCCTGAAAGCAAAACAGTAAAACAAACATATTAGTCATATGGGATTACACTGTGAGACACACAGATGTCACTCTCACCAGGCTGGATAAGGAGGAGGTCATGTTCAGCTGTCTGTCAGGTGATATGATCCACCATATCATACATGCACTCATGTATCCCAAAACAGGTACCATTGTGACTCTGTCATAGTCCATGTTGGTGTAAATGACTTGAGATGTACCTCTCTAGATTATATGTAGAGAGACATGAATGAACTGTTGGACTATGTGTCTCAGGCAGGTATGCCCTGGCCTTAAGCTGCATTTTACCTTCACCTAGGATGATGTCTCAATACAAATGGAAAATTATTGACCTCAATAATTACCTCAGTTTCTGGTGTCATTCTAAGATGATACAGTATCTGTCAGCCTGGGATGGCATCATCAGCAGACCCCGATGCTATGCCAGGCATGGTCTTCATCTGTCACCCCTGGAATTTCGGCTACTTGCCAAGGCTCTTGCCACCCCCATAGTGACCTTTTAGGCAGTGTCTCAAGGATAAAATTCCATATGTGAAAACTCCATATTGCAACCTTATAGCTTATGCTGCTAAATGCTAAGTGCCTTAAGATGAAACTACACTCACTGGAAACAGTCCTCACCTTGGAAGACTTACACATTTGTGCAGTCATGGTGACCTGGTTCACAGCTGTAGGGAGCATCCCAACTATATCGGCCTACACCTCCTCCCACACATTCAGACCACAAATTGAAGACATAAAAATTTTAGGAGTTGGTGTTTCCATATTCATTACAGATGAATACACATCCAATTTGGTTACACAGTAGGATTCCCTGGGGATACTTCAGATGCAATTAACTGTTAGTAGGACACCTATTCACGTCATTGCCAACTACATGCATAACCCCCTCTGTGAAACAGGACAAGCACTCTGCCTATTTGGATCTACCTGAGTCTATTAAAATACGTCCAAACATCCTGGCTGTGGCCAACTTTAAATACCCATCTACTGACCAGGTAAATTACTCATGTTGTAACTCATTTGTCCAAAGGTTCCTCAACTTCATTCACTCCAATGCAATAGACCTGCTGGTTGACACCCCCACAAGTGGTGCCAACATCTTGGATCTGGTGCTTACTAATATAGGATGCCAGTCTAGCATCCCCACTATGAGGTCTTCCCTAGTGATATCCGGAGAAGTGTTTTAGTTTATTTGATGGTTGGTGGGGTGGGCATGTAAGCTAAGTATGATAAGCCCACCCCATCAACCATTAAATAAACTAAAACACTTCTCTAAATCACATAATTACCTCTTATAGGATAAGTAGCTGTACTGCACCCCCTTAGATGGAACTGGCAACTATGGTCAGGTCTACACCAATGTGTCATACAAACATCTGTTTAACTGCATTGTTTGTTTGTTTGCAGTTTGTTTAACAGAGTGGTCCATTCGGCCATGAGGAGCCCATTTTCAATGGAGTCCTGGGAAGAAAAGCTCCAGGAATACAACTAGTAAATAATAGTACTACAAAATAACAATTGTACATTTTTAAGATACAAAAGAATACAAAATAATAATTGTAAATTTCTAAGATACAAAAGGCTAATGAGAATTCAGAAATAAAACATCACAGTTTTAATAAAATTAAATAAATTGGCATTTGCTGTAAGAAATGCAGATGGATAAAGACCACATTAAACAATTTAAGGAGGCATAAAGCGTGTCAGTTGCTGAGGAGGCAATGAGCAGATATGTTTGAAATAGGAAGAAATTAGAGATAGGGATATTATGTAGGATGAGAGCAAGAGCATTCCCATTGTGACGTTAGGTGTGAGTGGAGAAGAGATTTAAAGAGAGACTGTTAGTGGTATGGATGAGAGGTGGGAGAGAGTTCCAGTGGCGTGCTAAGCAAAAGGAAAGAAGATGTCTTCCAGCTGTACCTGATAGGACCAAAACAAGCTCCTGAAAGAAGAGCAAACCTGCCTGGTAGACAACTGCCACTAACAGGCTTTAAAATAAGATAAAAAAATAGGTGTCTAAGACTAAGAGGGAGTGAGTCCAAAACTGGAAACACTCCCTACTCAGCTTAAACAATAAGAGTTCTTGTGAAGTCCTCACAAGCAAACTATGAATTCAAATTAGTTTCCTCCACAAAGGACAACCAAAAGGTGTTATTTAGTTACATCTGTCACCTAAAAGGACAGGGCCAGATCTGTGCCGAACTGATAAATAATTATAGCACATGTACTGAGCCTGTGGACATAGTTCACCTGTTAGCTGACAGGTTCTGTGAATACCTCATCCCCCCCCTGTCCCTGCCACATGTACCCCATGACATACATACCACCTGTCCTCTATCTTGTATCTCTAAAGAGCAAGTCATAAACACCCTCTCTAAGGCCAAACACACAGCATCTATGGGACCTGATAACATCCCAGGCTGCATCCTACATGACCTTCAGTGGGAATTAGCACCACCACTGGGTACTCCTTTCAAACATAGTCTAAGCACTGGCTTTGTCACAGATGAATGGAAAATGGCCAATATTATTCCCTTGAACAAAGGTGGTGCTTCCATGACACCAGGAAATGTAGAGGTATTAGCCTGACTACCCTTATCTGCAAGGTCATAGAATGAATCATCATAGACCCTATAAACAAAGATATAGGTATGCTCCAAACAGCTGCCCCTAGTCAGTTTTAATTTGTCAAAGGTAAATAATGCCTGTGAAACATTGTGGACTTCTTTGAGACAGTCACCAAGGACCTGGATGAGAGAAAATCTCTGCATACAGCCTATCTAGACTTAGCCAAGGTGTTTGACACTATCCCCCACTCAGGCATCATAGAGAAAGTCACCCAGCCAGGTATCAACCCTTATATCATTAGATGGCTCACTAACTGGCTCACTGATAGAACCTAAAGAGTGAAAGCGATGGACTCCACCTCCAACAGCACACCTGTAAAGAATAGTTGTGTAAAATCGTATCATAACCGTAGATGTCCTTCTCTTCCATGTTGCAGTATTCAGAACCTTTGGGTTATCCTCTGCTTAGCTACCTGAACGTCTGGCTGGTATACAAAAGCTTTAGTCACTGCAAGGTATGTGCAACATCTGACGTTGGCCATAGGGTGCGGGTGCCATAAAAATTATGTCTGCACATACCTTTCCTCAGAACTGAATGCCCCAGTTAGACCCCAGTCCCAGAATAGCTGCATAAGTCCTGTGTCATCCAGCAAAACATTATTCTCTCTTTTTTTTTTTTGGGGGGGGGGTAGAATACTTGAATATGGAAGAGAAAGACATATATGGTTATGGTAAGATTTTATACAACTATTCTATGTCCTTCTATTTTTATGTTGCAGTATTCAGAAACATTGGGTGAGTGCCAAGGCTCAAAGGAAAGAAGAGGGTGGTATGGAACTGTTTTCTAAGAATACATGCAGGATTGCCCTAGTGAAACCTTCTCTAAATCTGGAAATATGGTCCAGTTTGTAGTGTTTGGTGAAGGTATGAATAGATGTCCAGGTAGCTGCCTCTAGAATGGAAGCAGTGTCCAGTCCTTTGAAGAAGGCTCCAGAAGAAGCCATGGCTCAAGTGGAGTGAGCTTTTAGTTTTGAGTGTAAATGTTTGCCATGGAAGAAGTAACAAAAGGAGATGGCCTTGGAAATCCAGGCAGAAATGGTCTGTGCTGTCACCACTTTCCCCAGAGCTCTGGGGTAAAAGGAGACAAACAATTCCTTTGATCACCTAAGGGACTTGATCGTGTCCAGGTAGAATCTTAGTTGTCTGAGGACATCAGGAGAATGGACTATTGTCATTCTGGGGGTGGGGAAAAATGTGGGGAGGGAGATACATTAGTTCAAGGACAGCTCATTTACCACCCTAGGCATGGAGGAGGATTTGGTCCGTAAGGCCACTCTACTTGTGGAAGATTAAAAAAGGTGAGGTGGCTATGAGGGCTTGAAGTTCTGACACTCTCCTGGCTGATGTCAGGCCACCAGAAGTACAGTTTTCCAAGTGCAATATTTTAAAGAGGCTGTAGCTATTTGGCTCAAAATGAGCAACTGTGAACTTCTCTAAAACATAGCTCAGGTCTCATGGTGGCACAACTGGCCTCCTGGAGAGCCTGAGATGCAGTGGAACCTTTAGGAATAACTTCACAGGAAGTCTGGAAGCAAGAGGAGGGTCAAGAGTAAGACAAGCAGAAATAGCAGCTAGGTGGGCTTTGACAGAGGAATATGCCAGCCCTGCTTGCAACAATTCACAAAGATAGGACAGTACTAAAGGGACCTCTGCTTGAAATGGGTCTAGTTGTCTTTGAAGACACCAAATGGAGAATTTTTTCCATTTAGACAAACAAGATCTCCTAGTATTGGGTTTCCTGGCCTCCTGCAGGACATTAAGCATGTCCTCTGTGTAAAGGTGTCTGAAAGAGATCAAACCTCTATCACTGACAGAGTTAGGTTCAGAGATTTGAGGTGGGGATGGATCAGGGATCCCTTGTCCTGTGTGAGAAGGTCCAATCTATGAGGTAACTTGTGGTAATTGCCCCTGGCTAAATGCAGGAGGGGGAACTAATGCTATCATGGTCAAAAGGGAGTCACCAACAAGATTTTTGGCTTCTCCTGCTGAATTTTCAACAGGACTTTTTGTAGGAGTGGGAAGGGGGAGATGCATAGAGAAACATCCCTTTCCATGAGATTGAAAAGGCATCTGTTGCCCTCGCAAGGGGGCTGGGTGCCCTGGTACAAAATTGTGGAAGTTGTCTGTTCAGAGGGGAGGCAAAGAGATCTATCTGTGGTGTACCACACTTGTGAACTGTGTCCAAGAACACATCCTTGTGTAGCATCCATTCATGGTATTGTAACATGGACCTGCTCAAGGTGTCTGCCAGAGTGGTCTGAGCTGAGGGAATGTAAACCACTTGCAGTGTGACTCCATGCTGGGCTGCCAATTCCCAGGCCTGGAGTGCAGGTCTGTATAGCAAGTAAGAATTTGTTCCCCCCTGTTTGTTGACATACCAGAGAACTGTAGTGTTGTCTGTGAACAATTTCAGGGGACCTTGTTCAAAATGTGCTGGAAGGCCCTCAGAGCAAAGATGATGGCCCTCATCACTCTGATGTTTATGTGCTCCCTCTTGAAGGTGCCTGTCCAAGTTCCTTGCACCTTCAAGCTGCCCATAGCAGCTCCCCAACCCAAGTCTTAGGCATCCATGTACATCTCTTGGACTGGGTTGAGGGGTTGCAAGGGAAGACCTGGGTTGAGAGAGATTTGATCTATACCCAAAGTTGAGGTCCTCTCCTGGTGAGTCTGCCTCAGCAGAGTCCTCCTCAGGGGAGGCATTTGAGAGGCATAGGAAAGAGAGGAATCTGTGGAGTCTTCAGCTTCAAGTAGAAGAGGTTTCTCAGACTGAGGCCTGGGACTAATAACTGGGAGGAGCAGGCACAGAAGGCCTAAAGCCATGAAGACGTTAAATATGTTAAATAACTTCTGTGAGGAAAGCTTGCTAATCAGGTAAGTTCTCAGAAGTAGGGGAGACATGTTTTGTCTTTTGTTTCTTTTTTTAAGGAGGATACAGTCCTAGAGAGGGTAGGGCATAAGGAAGGCCTAGGTTGAGACTGTTTGATAGCAGTGGAAGAACCAGTCTGGGAGTCTGTTGTGAGCTGAGATTCCCCCTTGTCATCGGCACCCAAAATCTGCAAATCCTTCATGGACGTGCTTTCAGCCCTAGGTTCTGTGGTTTCCGAAATGGTACCTGCTGTACCTGAATTGACTGATTCCATACATTCCTCCAGGTGAATGTTGGATGGAGGAAGTGCAGCAGTAGATTGAGGCCTGGAAACTTTGGCCTTCTTTTTAGGCAGCTCAGCAGTCTGAACAGATGGCCCTTTCATAGCTAGAGCCAAACTCTCAAGATGATGGTTTTCTAAGTAGATGTTTAAAGCATGCAGATGGTGGCTTAGAGTCTTAGGAATGAAGGCCTGGCAAATCGCACAGGTTTTATGATCATGGTCGGGCCTTAGGCAGAAAAGGCAGAGGTCATGGGCATCCTTAGGGGGATCTGATGTCCACACCTACACTTTCCTTTCCTGGATGACATGAACCTGAGCAGGCAAGCAGTGATCAAAAGGAAAAGAAGAAAATCGGCCTCAACAGGGTACTTATCTGAAATATGAAGGATCCGTTGGCAGTAACTGCAGGATGAGCTGATGTTCAACTGGTGGCAGGGATGTTCAGAGGAAACGTACGTGCAGACGTCATTTTTATGGCCCACGCACCCTACAAGCAATGTCAGACATCACACACACCTTGCAGTGACTAAAGCTTCTGTATACTGGACGGATATTCAGGTAGCTAAGCAGAGGATATCCCAAAGGTTCTGAATACTGCAACATTAGAATATAAGGACATCCAGTGTTGTTACGCAGGGATTTGACTTGGCACCTCTACTGTTTGGAATGTAGTTCTCCAAAGTACAAGCTAAAATTAAGGGTCTGTGGCTGACAAAGTTTGCTGATGACTGCAAAATGGGAGCAGTCATAGATAATGACAGCATCCTACAAGAGGGTCTTACACACACAAATGATCGATGTCAAGCCTTAACCTCAATGTAACAAAACTGCATTAACATCCCCCTCAGTAAGTGCGATGGTCCTGCTAACTCACATATCAATAAATAAATAAACCCTATGTAGGCAATCACTGGTGAGAGACCCAGTCACACAGGTTAACAGTAACCTTACCTTTGATCACTATGTCTCCACAGTGGTAAAAAGGGCATTCTATGTTGCTCATCTCATAAGTAAGGCAATTGCACCCAGAAGAGTAAAAGCAGTTATACCCTGTTAGTACTCTTCCCCTCATCAGGCCAGTAATGGAATACAATGTCCCTTTTGGTATGTATCTTTGCAAACACCTGTAGCAATTAGAGACACCGCAAAGGTTCCTCACAAAGATAATTCAAGGTTTTCAGCATCTGTCCTATGTTGGGTACATCTAAAATCACTGTCACTTTATTCTGTTTCATGCAGACTACTCAGAGGAGATCTATGCCTTGTATATAAGTCAATCTATGACCAGGCTTTATTGGAAATGCTGCATATCCGCAAATCAAATGGTACATGGGTTACTCACTCTATAAACCTTAACCTGGTATGTGACAGTAATACATGTTTGGGGGGGTCATATTTGACTCCCAGGGGTTACCACACCTTTGGAATTGACTCACACTTCATGTCAAACAGAGCATCACATTGGTCCTCTTCAAACACAATCTGGATGACTGGATGTGTAAACATAAATTCACCCCAGGGGGGTTCCACCTGTGTCCCTCTTGAACAGGGGCAGTTGTTGATGATTATGGAAATAAGGGTAGACATTGGCTAGGCTTGTAAGGCCCTAGGGCCATTAGCCTGATAAGTTCCTATGATCCCATTATATGATCCAGTCATAGTCCATGTGGGAGTACTTGACCTGTGACATACCTCCCTAGACTATACTTACAGATACTATTTGAGCTCTCCAAAGAAATCTGTGCAGTCACTGACGCATGACTTAAAGCTGTGGAGAGCACAACAATAGTGCAAGGTTATTATGCTTGCCACATAGTTAGACCAGCTACTTCACAGACAGGGACTAAAGGTGGAGGTGTCTCTATGTACATCAAAACTAAAGATACCTCAAGGCTGGTCAAACAGGACAATGCACTTGAGCTGCGCCTGGTTCAAATCACAATAGGCGAAATCCACTACTATATCCATGCAAGCTGTAGGACCTCCTCTATGGACCAGGAAACCCATATCATCTGTTTAAACTTATTGGAAACACTAGCCATCCCATGCAATACCATATGCATGGGTGACTTGCAGTATCCCATTATTAACTGGGAATCCTACGTGACAACAAACATACACAGAGATTCCTGGATTTTGTAAACAGTAACACCCTGGACTAGATAGCCAGTACACCAACCAGGGGAGCAATCATACTGGATGTGCGCCTCAGCAATATGGCAGAGTCATGGACACCCCATACTGTAATGTCTTCCCTGGTAAGGTCCAAACACAAATGGTCTCCTTTGAAGTAGAAATAAAACATGGATCCCCATCTACACATGGAATATTCAGGAACTATTGTAGGGCTGACCTCCATATCTCAAGCCCCAATAACACTGAGATTACTGCAGCCTATGCAGATGTATTCACAGAAACCCTGTACTAGCATGTTACTCGCTCCACAGAGGCAGCCGTACCCACCAGGGAGAAGTGCAGACCTAACTCAAAATCAAGCCACCCTTGTGGAAGCACAGAGTCATTAGGCTGTATTACAGAAGGAAGAAACTCATGGCAAAACATAGGGATGCAGCACACAGCAGGATAAAAGCACTCTCAAAGTAAACAAATAAATCAGAGGACAAATGAAGTCTACCACAGCCAGATTTGATCTAAGTTCGGGCTTCCAGGCCAAGGACAACCACAAAGCAAACTTTAGCTATGTCCACAACTGCAAAGGTAAGACACACTTGTGTGCGTATCTCATTGTAATTGGAACCAACTCTAATGAGGCAGATGATATAGCAAACCTCCTGGCTCATAAATTGGGCCCCAACATTACCCCTCTCCCCCCTTTGCCTTCCCTCAGGAAATACCATCAGATATAATTACCCCTACTATCACTTGGGATAAGGTCCTTAGTGCTCTCTCTAAGGCTAAGTGCATTTCATCAAAATGGCCCAGACAGTATCCCAGGATGCCCTCTATATAGCATGAAACATGACCTTTCAGGGGCTCTGGAATTAGTATTTCACTGTAGCCACCAAACAGGCATCATGCTTCGTGAATGGAGAACAGCAACAGCCATCCCTATGCACAAAGGTGGGCCATCTACAGACCCTGGAGACTACAGACCCAGAAGCCTTCCTAGACTGATATGTAAAGCCATGAAAAATATTATCTTGGAAATGATCATTTAAGATGTAGTACAGCTGCAGACACTGGACCAAACGCAGTTTGGTTTCATCAAGGGCAGATCATGCCTACCCAACTTGGTGGACTTATTTGAGAAGGTAATCAAAGCAATGGATGAGGGAAAAATAATTCACTCCAGCTACCATGGCCTGACAAGGCATTTGACACTATAACCCCATCAGGCATTGTTGACAACCTCAAAAGGTTAGGTACAAACTAGTATGTCAGCCAGTGGATAGTCATGTGGCTGACAGACAGGATCCAGGAAGTTAGCATTGGGGCGTCCACCTCTACAATGAGGCCAGTCACCAGTGGACTCCCTTACAAATCATTCCTTGGACTGCTCCTTTTAGGCATTTACTTTTCTGCACTCACGGCCACTATCTCTGGCTGACTAAATTCAAAGTCAAAGTAAATTTTATTGTCACTTCAATTCATGCAAGTGCAAACCGAGTGAAATTATGTTTCTTCAGACTCAGTGTACATACAATACATAGACTACATTTAACATGACGATAATACACAAAACTCTATAGACACAGACAAACACAACAGTAAAATACTTCCATTATTGCACTAACTTAAGTGATTGTCACTCATTACTAGGTTATTAGCTTATTTTCACTGGAAAAAATGCACTTAAGAGATTGATTTAAGGCCTACTTTTATATTGCACAATAAGATAGTTCAGTTTGATTGCTGCTGGCTTTGCTGTCTGGGTGCAGGTAAGACCTTTTACGTACTGCACTATAGAGACTTCAGTATTTGCTGATTTTCAAATTTGCTAATGACTGCAAATTAGGAGCTGTCATTGAATCCCACACTGACACAAATGTTATCCAGGAGGGGCTGACACAGACATGTAGTTGTTGTTAAGAGTCATGGACAAATACTAAATGCCAAGAAATGCACAATACTATCCTTTGGGAAGTCATCCACCATTGGTAGCTATCATACTGACAGCACACCTCCTACAGTTGACCCAGTAGTCAGGGACTTATAGACACATAGATAGTGATCTTGCCTTTGTCACATGTCTGTAATAATGGGGAAATCATTCTGTGTTGTGCAAATTATAAACAACGGTATGGCAAGTAAATCCAAAGAAGCCATTGTTCCATTGTATTTAGCATTCATCAGACCTATCATTGAGTGCAATGCCACCTTTGGTATGTAACTAACCAGGCATATCCGATAACTGTAACATCTACAGAGGTTCCTCACTACACCACTACATGGTTCACGTAACATATCCTATGCAGACCACGTCAAGGTCCTAACCATGTATTCTGTCTCCTACATGCTTTTGAGGGGAGGAATATGCCTGCTATACAGGGCAGTGTCAGACCCGACTGTGGACCTCCTGCATATCCATGAAATAACTAACATCAGAATTATCTGTTCTACAGACCTACACCTTGCCTGTGGTATAAATAGGACATGCTGAAGAGAAAGGTATGTAACCCAGAGACCCTATATGGAACAGGCTCCCCATCCATGTGAAGCTGAGTTTTGCCCTAGCACAAATCAAGTGCAAGTTACACAACTGGATAGGGAACAGGACACTCATACCTGGTTTAGGACTAATGTCTCTAATGGACAAAGGGAAACTGTAAATAGTTCATCTCCCATGCCCTGGTTTGTAGATGTTTCAGCTCCCAAAACCAGTGTGGGGGATACCAGTCGCACTGGTTACATCCCTGGCCAAACTATCCCAGGCACGACAGCAGCCATACCCACAACCAAGGTCAAGCTGCAAGGAATAATGTGAAATTCATGCCTATTGGCATATAAATAGGCTGCATTCATGTCATACTGTAACTTTCAAAATGTGCCACATCGCGTAGCATCATGCAAACTTGCATAAATCAAGTTTAAGTGAAGCTTAGCAACAGGCAAACTGGAAAAGACTATTGACAATGTTTAAGCACTGATTAACATTGCTCAGCTTTTCTAAATGTAACAATTATTTAATTTAAAGTCAACCAATGTTTCAGTCACCTAACACAGTTTCACAGCCCACTATATGTAAAAAGTATTACTGCCCAGGACTCGAACCCAGGACCTACTACACTGTAGGCCATGGCTCAAACATTCTAGCCATTGGGATAGTGAAAAGAGCTTGTATATCTTCAGATACACTGCAAAGGTACCTGTAAGCATAGAGCAGCTTCGCTGCATGGATTTGTGTGTTGCTAACCCCTGCAGAACTACAACAATTGAATACATCCAGTTTCTATGTTTATCTGTCTAATGGATGTCTAATGCTTAAGTATGCTGCACTATACTTAGCTAAATAACACGGCACATCACTCAAACAAGGACATGTAAAAAAATATTAAAATTTAATGCATTTGGTTTCTATCTTTAGATGTCTAGTGAATGTCTGATCTATATGTGCACAAACCTAAGCATAGCTAAGCAACATGCTGCACCCACATAGCGCAAACAAGCACATGAAAAATATTAAAATCGAATACATCCAGTTTCTATTTTTAGATGTCTAGTGGATGTCTGATGTATATGCACATAAAGCTAAGCATAGCTAAGCAACACGCCACATCACGTAAACAAGCACCAAATTTTTGTTGTGTCTTTCGGCTTATCCCAGTTATGGGTCGCCACAGCGGAACTCCAGTCAGCTAATGTTTGGTAGTGGATTTTTACGTGCCGAGTTACCAGCCCTGACGCACAACCTTCAACGAAGGCACGATCATTCATGCATGCCTCCACACAGAAGACGCTCTAGCTGAGAATCGAATGGGACAACGTCTTGTTGTGAGACGACAACGCTACTGCAGCACCACAAGCACATAAATGCAAAAAAAAAAAAATAATAAAATAAATAAATCCAATTTAATGAAATAAAATGTCTTGTACACATTTGGTCAAGGTTAAAAGTCCAAAAGGTATGTGGCTGTGCCGTCAGTCTTACACAGATTCAATATCTGTGTTGCTGTGATCTCCCTTTGGCATACACCATAATTAATATGTATGGCGTGCTGCCAAGAGGGAACCATGGCCATGTTCATGGATACATTCCAT